>NW_028156587.1:0-47617 GCF_964263955.1 Coregonus lavaretus
TGGGAGATCCCGCGGGAGTCACTGCAGCTCATCAAGCGTCTGGGGAATGGGCAGTTTGGGGAGGTCTGGATGGGTACGGGCAGACTCGCCTCCGTAAACGTCTGGCCACAGGCTACATGAAAGGAGGCCACACTGACTGAGTAAGCAGAGACATCAGACAGAGAACAGATTCAGACAGTCTACTCACAACCTCTCTCTGAGAAAAGTGGGATGTCAAAAACGTCTTTACTGTTAAATGAGATCATCATTACCTGGTTTCTCCTGAGGGACACTTTTAGTCCGTGATCCATGTAAAACACGAACAATGAATTCAACAAACTGTCAGTCTACAAAACTCTGCTCTCTCAGTTCAATATGGCTTCCTTCCATCTGCCTCTTTGCATGTTCCTCTCCCTAGTAGTTAACCCTGTGTGCCTTGCCTTCCCTGTTCCTTCCCCTGTAGAGAGTGCGGATGGTTTGTGCTTTAATTTAACGGGTGTGTGTGTGAACTACACCCCTGATACTATGGGCCTGACTCACGATTCCTGGGAAATCGCCAGAGACTCACTTGAGTTGGAAGTAAAGCTGGGGGCGGGATGTTTTGCTGAGGTGTGGTGTGGTAAGGACAAAGTAGTTCCATCATTTTCTTTTCATTTCTAGTGAGGGGTGTCCAGGAGGAACATTTGATAACTTATATTTATTTATTTTCTAAATATTGAATCACCTGAGGACATTTTCAGTCTGTATAACACAAAATGAAACTTTTGTGCAGGTGGTTCAGTTTTGTATTGTAATTGTTAATGAAAATGTAAGTTATCGTTCTTTTTCCAGGATACCCTACATTTTAGTAAATATTATTTTGTCATGCTTCATTTGAGGGCTTAAAGGCTTAAATCAATAGTCTAAAAGTAACTTTTTAAACATACAATCCTACTATTATTTTAATGTATCTTGTGTAGAACTTGGTTCATTGACTACTTTTGAGTCCAAAGTTTTAGATCAGGGCTGTGTCCTGTTGTAATGTTTGGACATGCTGTTTAGGGGTTTGGGGTTTTGGTTGGGGCTAGCCCCACACCCTGCTGCCAGTGACACCCAGTCCCCTGGGATCCCATTACCTCAGAACCCAGCGGGGGACCTCAGCACAGTCACTGCACAGTACCAGGCCCCAAAAAAACTGACAAGGCCCAGCACTCACAGCTGTGTCACTTATCAACACTGCGCTCCAGGATTTATAAAAATTCTTAAATTAAAATCCCCAAACCCACCGCAGTAGAAATGCATGTGGAGCCCAAATGTCACACACTGACTCGAGGTCTGTCTTGCCTTTATTTACTGTGACAGGTCGCATCCCAAATGGCATCCTATTCCTTATATAGTGCCCTACTTTTGGGCCCTGGTCAAAAGTAGTGCAGAATAGGGTGCCATTTGGGACGCAGCCACAGAACAAGCTAAATGACCTCGTATGAAGAATATACCCTGATTTCAATGTTTTACAGTGTGCTTACTGACACAAAGGCCTGTAGAGAACAGTGGCATGCTAACACTGTGCTACAGTACAGTAACTGGCACAACATGAGAGAGGGCCTTACTTATAGGGCTGTTGCTTTTGTTAATCATCCTACAATGGATTATCCTTTCCCGTGTTGGTATATTGTGGGGTTTAAAACCTCGCCAGATCTCTCTCATGGCTTTTGAAAGCCATTTGAAATGAAGGGTCACTATAAATGTCATACACATTGATTTGTCCCTCAGGACAACCTTTGTGCATGTCAATTAAAGGCAAGCAGACGTCAATGTCCATTTCTGGGTTGTGTGCTGTTTTGTTGGTATTTCAAAGCAAGACTTGTCAGTTTATTTAGTTGTTAGATATGCACATACTATATTGTACACAGTATTACTTATTGAATTCACAACTAAATGGGCTCAAGTCTTTCTTTGTGACATGATGTACTGTATACATCAATGAACGGTTTTCCAGATCCAGATTGAGCGTAGTCCTGGACTACAAAGCATGCTCAATGGAGGATCTCCACTGAAATAACCTTTAAGTCCAAGACTAGGCTTAAACTGTGTCTAGGAAACCGGCCCCAAAAGTTGTGAGATGTGATGGCTGTACTAATACTTTGTTATTGGTGGGTAACAGGAACGTGGAACGGCACCACTAAGGTGGCAGTGAAGACGCTGAAGCCAGGCACCATGTCTCCTGAGTCCTTCCTGGAGGAAGCCCAGATCATGAAGAAGCTCCGCCATGACAAGCTGGTGCAGCTCTACGCTGTGGTGTCTGAGGAACCCATCTACATCGTCACTGAGTACATGGGCAAAGGTATTGTCACTCACACACCCATGAATGGACGCATGCACACATAGAGACAGACAAACACCCACACCCACACACAGTTCATGTTGTAACACACAAAAACACACACAATACAATACCTTTGTCCACGTACTCTGCAACGATGCTATGGAGAAAACGGACCCTATAACTCTATATTTTTTAAAGTAATAATTAAACATTGACACTGTGGTGAACCAGCACCTTCAGTGACACACTGTAGGCCTAGTTAGATAGACTATGTAACCATCTGCCTTGTTGCAGGCCCTGTAGTTGTTCTTACTCTGGAATAGTGTGTTTCTTCAGTGCGACAATAATTAGAGCCTTTCTTCAGTGCGACAATAATTAGAGCCTATATTTAACTATGGCACAGTCGGCCAACAAGCTGACGTTTAGGAGCACCACAACAAAGAGCTTCAGATCCGTGAATTAAGTATAGAAGAAGATGGGATGAAAACTTTGATGTGATCATTGTTTCTTCGGCATGCTGGGAAGGAATCCCACATCCCACTGTTAACTGATGTTCAGAAGACTGTTTCAATAAAGATATGCTATTTCAAATGCATGTTCTGACAACAGATATCTCCTGTTGTTTAGGAAGCCTCCTGGATTTCCTGAAGGATGGGGAGGGACGAGGACTGAAGCTGCCCAATCTGGTTGACATGGCAGCCCAGGTAAGGCCCGATAAAGATGTCACTCACTCAGTTCTGTGTTTATACAACGGAACTCTGTGTGACTTCACAAACAAGACGACTCAGCAGCACTGAAACTTCAGGACAGTGGTGTGTCATCGTGTGTTGTATTCTCTCTGGAACTACAGTACCAGTCAAAAGTTTGGACACACCTACTCATTCAAGGGTTTTTCTTTATTTTTACTATTTACTACATTGTAGAATAATAGTGAAGACATCAAAACTATGAAATAACACATCGGGAGTCATGTAGTAACCAAAAAAGTGTTAAACAAATCAAAATGTGAGATTCTTCTAAGTAGCCAACGTTTGCCTTGATTACAGCTTTGCAAACTCTTGGCATTCTCTCAACCAGCTTCATGAGGAATGCTTTTCCCACATATGCTGAGCACTTGTTGGCTTCTTTTCCTTTACTTTGCAGTCCAACTCATCCCAAACCATCTCAATTGGGTTGAGGTCGGGTGATTGTGGAGGACAGGTAATCTGATGCAACACTCCATCACTCTCCTTCTTGGTCAAATAGCCCTTACACAGCCTGGAGGTGTGTTGGGTCATTGTCCTGTTGAAAAACAAATGATAGTCCCACTAAATGCAAACCAGATGGGATGGTGTATCGCTGCAGACTGCTGTGGTATTCATGCTGGTTAATTGTGCCTTGAATTCTAAATAAATCACAGACAGTGTCACCAGCAAAGCACCATCACACCTCCTCCTCCATGCTTCACGGTGGGAACCACACATGCAGAGATCATCCGTTCACCTACTCTGCGTCTCACAAAGACACGGCGGTTGGAACCAAAGATCTCAAATTTGGACTCATCAGACCAAAGTACAGATCTCCACCAGACTAATGTCCATTGCTCGTGTTTGTTGGCCCAAGCAAGTCTCTTCTTATTATTGGTGTCCTTTAGTAGTGGTTTCTTTGCAGCAATTCGACCATGAAGGCCTGATTCACGCAGTCACCTCTGAACAGTTGATGTTGAGATGTGTCTGTTACTTGAACTCTGTGAAGTATTTATTTGGGCTGCAATCTGAGGTGCAGTTAACTCTAATGAACTTATCCTCTGCAGCAGAGGTAACTCTGGATCTTCCTTTCCTGTGGCGGTCCTCATGAGAGCCAGTTTCATCATAGCGCTTGATGGTTTTTGCGACTGCACTTGAAGAAACTTTCAAAGTTCTTGAAATGTTCAGGATTTACTGACTTTCATGTCTTAAAGTAATGATGGACTGTCGTTTCTCTTTACTTATTTGAGCTGTTCTTGCCATAATATGGACTTGGTCTTTTACCAAATAGGGCTATCTTCTGTATACCACCCCTACCTTGTCACAACACTACTGATTGGCTCAAACGCATTAAGAAGGAAAGAAATTCCACAAATTAACTTTTAAGAAGGCACACCTGTTAATTGAAATGCATTCCAGGTGACTACCTCATGAAGCTGGTTGAGAGAATGCCAAGAGTGTGCAAAGCTGTCATCAAGGAAAAGGGTGGCTACTTTGAAGAATCTCAAATATAAAATATATTTTGATTTGTTTAACACTTTATGGGTTACTACATGATTCCATATGTGTTATTTCATAGTTTTGATGTCTTCACTATTATTCTACAATGTAGAAAATAGTAAAAATAAAGAAAAACCTTTGAATGAGTAGGCATGTCCAAACTTTTGACTGGTACTGTACGTTTAACTCAGTTATTTTACTGTGCTCACTGTGTGTGTGTGTGTATGTGTATGTGTGTTCCAGGTGGCAGCAGGCATGGCGTACATCGAGAGGATGAACTACATTCACAGAGACCTGCGCTCAGCTAACATCCTGGTCGGGGACAACCTAGTGTGTAAGATCGCCGACTTCGGATTGGCCAGGCTGATTGAGGACAACGAGTACACAGCACGGCAAGGTGAGGTCACACACACACACACACACACACACACATATACACACTAATGATTGCCTTGGTTCATGAAGATAGTTCTTCCAACACAAGCCATACTGTGTACATCATCACAAACTGACAGGATGTTAATGGCTCCCATTTCAGATCACTGTCTGTCTATTCCAATGTACTACAGACTAGAACAGAGATACTGAGAGACACTCCCATCTATAGAGAGAAAGAATACCGGTAGCCATATGTAGTTAAGTTACATTCTGTCATTCACTTATATCCCGCTCTGTTCTCTCCCAGGTGCTAAGTTCCCTATTAAGTGGACAGCCCCGGAGGCTGCGCTGTATGGGAAGTTCACCATCAAGTCCGACGTGTGGTCGTTCGGCATCCTTCTCACTGAGCTGGTCACTAAGGGACGGGTACCCTACCCAGGTGAGGAGGATCAAGGGACAAATGACCAGACTGTCAATGGTTGTGTCCCCAATGGCACCCATAGGGCTCTGGTCAAAAGTAGCGCTCTATATAGGGTAAAGGGTGCCATTTTTGGACGCAACCCATGTGATGTAATGTCCACATCCTGACAGAGCTCAAGAGGATGTGTGTTATGTTTGTTTTTATTAAGTTACTATTAAGGATAAGCCTCACTTGTATTACGAATAGGTAGAAGACTATGGTGACATTATAAAGCACAACAAGAGATTTTATAACAATTTGCAGGCAACTCCTACTGTTTACGTTAAAGAAAATAAGAGGTTTAACCACGGCTGAGTAATTTTGTTTTCCTGCCAGAATCTGAGATTTATAACCGTTAATCCAGGGTCTGCCTTTGGGCCACTGCTAGCACATGTGAGAGGACTGGTCAGGGGTAGGGAGTTGACTGAGAGCAGCCTCACTGAGGGAGGGAGGGAGGGGGAACACATGTTTGTCCAGTTGGGCCACGCTTCGCTGAGCCAGGGTGGTGTGCGAAAGGGAGGGAGGGAGGGAGGGAGGGAGGGAGAGAGAGAGAGGGGGGGGGGGGGGGACTTGCACGCTATGGAGGCCAAGCTGGGGCTAAGGGGATAATAGCATCATCCTAACAGATGTCTTAGCAGCTTTGAGGCCCTTTCTCCGGACTCTTCTTGTTGATGCCGAGGCTATCTCTTAGCTAGTGAAAAACAGATAGTAAGCCATTCAAACATCCCCTGGTTGTAAAACTTTTAACCCCTGTGTTACATAAATGCTTTCCCCAGGTCCAGATGTTGCCTTAAGATCAGCATTACTGAGGTTTAAATGTCTATGTCATTAAGATCATTCAGTAGAGGTCAAAACAGATGTCTTTCATTGAACTGTCTTATCGGTTACTTTAAAAGCCTCTGCTGTAGTTACTAACCGTATCTCTATCTCTTTTCCTGTGTGTGTGTGTGTGTGTGTGTGTGTGTGTGTGTGTGTGTGTGTGTGTGTGTGTGTGTGTGTGTGTCTGTGTGTCTGTGTGTCTGTATGTCTGTGTGTGTGTGTGTCTGTGTCTGTGTTTGTCCGGCGCGTGTGTGTGTAGGGATGAACAACCGGGAGGTGCTGGAGCAGGTGGAGCGAGGGTACAGGATGCCCTGTCCCCAGGACTGCCCCATCTCCCTCCACGAGCTCATGGTGCAGTGCTGGAAGAAGGATGCCGAGGAGAGGCCCACCTTCGAATACCTGCAGGCCTTCTTGGAGGACTACTTCACGGCCACGGAGCCACAGTACCAGCCAGGGGACAACCTCTAAACGCTGGCCTCTGGGCTGCGAACAGGACTGGACTGAATCGTAGCTCTCTGGAGCCCCACCAGGGACCAGGGACCTGTACATCTTCCTCAACTCAACAGAGCATCTTTTCTCAACTCTCCTCACTCTCCGTGGCTGACCCTGAGACTCAACAGACTGGATACCAGAGGGAGGGAGGGAGATTTGGGTGTGGGTGGGTTTGTGATGATGCAATGAAATGCCTGTATTCAATGTAAATATGAACAGCTCGTTTGCTTAACTTTTGGGTTTTATTTTGTTGGTTTGTTTGTTTGACATATTTTCTCCAGCATAGCAATGATGATGATGATGATGATGATGATGGTGGTAAAGAAATTATGACCATTTCAAAAGTGCACCATGAGACCAATATCTCAAGATATCTGGTCTATTCCAATCCAGATTCTCTTCCAATCCAGATTCTCTTCCAATCCAGATTCTACGGGACATTCCTTTCTTTGCAAAGTCATCTGTTTTACCGACTTCAGGCAAGCATGACAAAGTACTCCATTGACTTTTTTTTAGCACTGCTTCCCATGAAGTAAGTTTGATATTATTTTACTTTTATTTTGTGTAAGATAGCTTTGTCCTCCTCATAATAATAGATGTTAGGCTAATGCTGTAACAAAGTTATTTTACAAATAATGTATGTTACATTTTGTAATTACAGCCAAACGTGTAAGAATTATACTTTTGAACATATCTCTTCTCGCTTACCAGATTTTAAGAAAAATTAAGAATGGGAAAAAATCTGTCTTTCCAGTTATTAGTTAGTGTATACTGGAAGGATATGCAGTTTATTTAAGAAGAGAAAGATGTATGTCTACATTTAATGGTTCCATTTCATGGTCCTTGTTTACTCCATGATGCGTAGCCATGTACTGGGAAGTCCTAGTGGGTAACGTCTCTTCCTCCCTCTGTGAACAGTGACATGTCCCCATCCTCAATACTCATGTCCCACCCTAGGTCTGTCTGTATGAGGCACAGCACCACCAGTAGGATCCTTTCTCAGCTCATTTCTGGACCACTTCCTTTGGATTACTTTACCTTTTTATGTTTAAACTGACATGGATATTTTAAGTATTTGTGTCTTCTGTTTCAGAGTATGTTTTATTTAACCTTAAAGCTTTGAGGAATGGGTTGTACTGTATCTTCAAAGGGAATGTTGCAAAGACACTGGTGAAGCATCCAGCTGTAAAGCTTGACCTTGTTTAGTCTAAATGTAGTATTTGTTCTTATCTTATGACGGTTTAAGTGATCATCAGGATCTGTTTAAGATTGAACCCCCTCGTTGTTTTTCAGTTTTACAGCTTAATGGTTTTAAAAGTGTCAGTAACTTTCCTAGTTTATTTCTTCAATTTTCCATTTTTTTACATTTCTGTTTTGTTAATTCAGTGACTTGGCATTTGAAATTCAAAAAGAACAATAAACATTTTACACTCTTTCCAAGACACTTATTTTATATATTATGTTATTGCTGCTTCTATACGTTTTTTATCTGTTGTGTGTGTCCATCTATGCCTTCATGACCACCAGACGTTGCTACAGGGTGAAACAAGAGTTTTGAAGAAGACTCTCTCTAGCCCTGTTTATACCTGCCGTTAACATGCGTCCTTCGTCCTGATCTTGTTGTGATCTTGACCTGATCTTGTCTGTTTACACTTATAAGATCTGTTCACAATCAGATCGCAATGCGTATTTTAATCTTCTACACCTGTCTAATAATGTGGGCACAATCAGAATGTGGACCAAGATCAGGACAAAGGACACATGTTAGAACCAGGTATAAACAGGGCTTCTCTCTATCTCTCGCTCTCTTTTTGTCTCACCCGGGTCCAGTGGCCCGCAGGTCTCTCCAGCCCCATAGCTGTATGATAAGGAGAGGGCCAGCGGCCAGCTGTTCACCTGAGGAGGTGCTAAATGACTGGTACATGAACTCAGGGCAGGCCTGCAGCGGGTTGAGGCACCAGTGCCAGGTAGATACAAGGGAACACTATGGCCAGACCCACATACACACATAGCCTGCAGCTCAGGCAATCAGTAGTGACACACCTCACACCTCATCATGTAGCTCATCAACTCTATTGGTAAAGGTTGCATAGGGACAGCTCAGCTATGACAGGCTCACGCAGAGTCAAACTCACAGCTTTCTAGCTCAGTGTTTAGTCCTGTAAGCACTACCAGCAGCAGTAGCAGTACTGTTGTTTGTTCTCCGTTATTTGATTTCTGAATCAATGTTTATGGGATGAATCATGTGTTGGCTGATAAGCTGCAGGACATTTGTTTGTTATCAGGCGAGAGTCACTGCACAAGCTCTGTAATAGAAAAAAGCATTATGTTAGTAGGCAAATGTGGAACATTATTCACTTTTTTTCTGGCCGAGTTCTACAGTAATCGTGAACTAGACCAGTCTGACAGTGTGTTATGTTCTGTGAAGACCACAAGAGGGAGTCTTTTCCGTGACAGGTGTGTCACTGTCGGGGTGTACTGAGCTCAGATACATAAGAGGAAGGGAGACACTCACTCACTGTTTATAACATTTTGGGGGGAGTTCAATTAAAGTCAATGAACTAAGTAGACCGGACCCAGCTGCTATTGCATTGGTGTCTATGGGAGACACTCAGACACACCCAGTTAAGTAGAACAGACTGTTTTTTTCGATGGTAAACAGCCTAAGTAAAATATCTTCATTTATCCACCAGCAGCTGCCACAATTGGTGACTTCATTGATGAATCATGGTGACTTGTAATACATCTCCTTGGATACATCACAATAACAATATCTCAATCAATATTTCATTTGTTATAAGGACATTATAAGGATCTTATTCAAGCGCACATGATGCCATTTTGATTTTCTCACAGATCAATATAAACCCTACAGAGGTATGTCCTACCCTGTGCAGCTCTGTCTGTCCACCTGTGCTTCAGGTGACGTGATACCTGTAGATGAGGCCTCCTTCCTGTTTGTAGATCTGCCCAGAGAGAGAGGGAGAGAGATATAAGGAGAGAGAGAGAAAGAGAGAGAGAGAGAGAGAGAGAGAGAGAGAGAGAGAGAGAGAGAGAGAGAGAGAGAGAGAGAGAGAGAGAGAGAGAGAGAGAGAGAGAGAGAGAGAGAGAGAGAGAGAAAGATATACAGTGGGGGAAAAAAGTATTGTCAGCCACCAATTGTGCAAGTTCTCCCACTTAAAAAGATGAGAGAGGCCTGTAATTTTCATCATAGGTACACGTCAACTATGACAGACAAAATGAGAAAATAAAATCCAGAAAATCACATTGTAGGATTTTTAATGAATTTATTTGCAAATTATGGTGGAAAATAAGTATTTGGTCAATAACAAAAGTTTCTCAATACTTTGTTAGATACCCTTTGTTGGCAATGACACAGGTCAAACGTTTTCTGTAAGTCTTCACAAGGTTTTCACACACTGTTGCTGGTATTTTGGCCCATTCCTCCATGCAGATCTCCTCTAGAGCAGTGATGTTTTGGGGCTGTCGCTGGGCAACACAGACTTTCAACTCCCTCCAAAGATTTTCTATGGGGTTGAGATCTGGAGACTGGCTAGGCCACTCCAGGACCTTGAAATGCTTCTTACGAAGCCACTCCTTCGTTGCCCGGGCGGTGTGTTTGGGATCATTGTCATGCTGAAAGACCCAGCCACGTTTAATCTTCAATGCCCTTGCTGATGGAAGGAGGTTTTCACTGAAAATCTCACGATACATGGCCCCATTCATTCTTTCCTTTACACGGATCAGTCGTCCTGGTCCCTTTGCAGAAAAATAGCCCCAAAGCATGATGTTTCCACCCTCATGCTTCACAGTAGGTATGGTGTTCTTTGGATGCAACTCAGCATCCTTTGTCCTCCAAACACGACGAGTTGAGTTTTTACCAAAAAGTTCTATTTTGGTTTCATCTGACCATATGACATTCTCCCAATCCTCTTCTGGATCATCCAAATGCACTCTAGCAAACTTCAGACGGGCCTGGACATGTACTGGCTTAAGCAGGGGGACACGTCTGGCACTGCAGGATTTGAGTCCCTGGCGGCGTAGTGTGTTACTGATGGTAGGCTTTGTTACTTTGGTCCCAGCTCTCTGCAGGTCATTCACTAGGTCCCCCTGTGTGGTTCTGGGATTTTTGCTCACCGTTCTTGTGATCATTTTGACCCCACGGGGTGAGATCTTGCGTGGAGCCCCAGATCGAGGGAGATTATCAGTGGTCTTGTATGTCTTCCATTTCCTAATAATTGCTCCCACAGTTGATTTCTTCAAACCAAGCTGCTTACCTATTGCAGATTCAGTCTTCCCAGCCTGGTGCAGGTCTACAATTTTGTTTCTGGTGTCCTTTGACAGCTCTTTGGTCTTGGCCATAGTGGAGTTTGGAGTGTGACTGTTTGAGGTTGTGGACAGGTGTCTTTTATACTGATAACAAGTTCAAACAGGTGCCATTAATACAGGTAACGAGTGGAGGACAGAGGAGCCTCTTAAAGAAGAAGTTACAGGTCTGTGAGAGCCAGAAATCTTGCTTGTTTGTAGGTGACCAAATACTTATTTTCCACCATAATTTGCAAATAAATTCATTAAAAATCCTACAATGTGATTTTCTGGATTTTTTTTCCTCATTTTGTCTGTCATAGTTGACGTGTACCTATGATGAAAATTACAGGCCTCTCTCATCTTTTTAAGTGGGAGAACTTGCACAATTGGTGGCTGACTAAATACTTTTTTTCCCCACTGTATAAGGAGAGAGAGAGAAAGAGAGAGAGAGAGAGAGAGAGAGAGAGAGAGAGAGAGAGAGAGAGAGAGAGAGAGAGAGAGAGAGAGAGAGAGAGAGAGAGAGAGAGAGAGAAGAGAGAGAGAGAGAGAGAGAGAAGAGAGAGAGAGAGAGAGAGAGAGAAGAGAGAGAGAGAGAGGGAGGGGGGAGGGGGGCAGGGAAGCTTTATATGACCTGCAGCTGGTTCACTTGGTCCTCACCATCACCTAATGCTACTGGTCTGAACTGGACTGGACTGCCAACACTGTGGATCTCTACTCTACCAGCAGGCCTGCCCCTCTGTGTAAGTAACCTGTACTAACACTTTATTGTTAAGTATGTTTTGGGGGGGTTTGGAAATGTTTTTTATTGTATTGATAAAATATTGGAAACTCAACTCTCAATAGTGTTATATTTACCATAAAGTTCTCCATTTGTTTTATCCATTTTGAAAGGGATGTTAACGACGATACAACAAGTAAATTCTAGCACTTAGTCATGCAGTTGGCAGTATCATGCGATATATATATAATTGTATAGGCTACAATAGATTTACTAGTGCTTAAAGTCTATGACATTCCAAGTGTCCTGCAACATTTCTTTTTTATATCCAATGATTTGACTTTGCTAAATGGGCATCAGGGTATAAAATGGAAAGTGTTGTTAGTGCTATATTGACACAGGTGGAATTGCCTTTTATGTTTCCCAGTTCCAAGAAAACATCCATTTGAACCACAGATATATGATAACAGCACAAATTCACCCTCATCTATATGTCTCCTGGTCAGTGTCAATACATTACTATAGAGTCATTTAGGCACTTATAGAAGCCCTTCAAGGTCATAGGTACACAAGGGTCATCATGTACTCTCCTATTCTGTAGAGACTTGTCAGATGAGAATCAAATGCTGTCCATTCGTTAATCCTTGCCTTGAGATGTATGGAATCTTTTCAAATGTGATCAGACTTCAGTCTGACAAACCTGTTTGTGTGCTTCCTTTTTTCATATAAATTTATCCTTAACATCCCGTCAACAAATAACCAACCCCAATCATAATATATCCATAAAGGCCCAGTAAAACCCGAAGTGTTTTCTTGGGGGAAACAATCTATGTAACCCTTCTCAGTCCTTATCCACATATTGTTTAGTACACCATGCTCATCTCTTTATCAATTATGTCCTCCCATCCAGCTAACCGTAATGGGTTTATTGCAGGCATTACCATGTCTGCTATTGCCTGGTGCTGAGGAGGAGGACGGAAACATGGAGGGGGCCAGTGTCTTCATCACTGTTCAGAAGGTCTACTACCCTTTGCTGTGCATTTTGGGGATCCCAGGTGTGTGAATCTTCTATATTGTTTGTGCTGTTTCCTAAATCTATATGTGTCTGTGTGATGTTCAGAACTTTTCAGGAATTATTGTGAGATAAATTGAAAAGGAAATGTCACAACTCAAAACGGGATGCCATTCTGTTTCTTCTTCCTCAGCCAATCTCTTCACATTCTACATGATCTGCTTCCGTACGTGTGGAATGTCTGACACGGCTATTATCTATCTGAGCTGCTTGGCCATCATGGACACCTTCTACCTGGTGTGGGTCATCCTGCTGGACCTGACGCTCACCTTCTGGCAGCTGCAGCCCTTCTGGCACTCCTACCCGGCCTGCGGCATCATGGGCTTCCTGCAGTACGGCTCGCTGTACAGCTCCTCCTGGATCGTGGTGGTGTTTACCATTGAACGCTACCTGGTCCTCAGCAGCACGTCCGCCAAGCAGCACTTCTCCCAGGCCAAGGTTACTAGGCTGACCTGTGTGTCTATCATCCTGGTCTCCCACCTGGCCTCCGTGCCCATGGGCTGGATCAATGTGGTGATGCCGAAGAATTTCACCATAGAGGGGAAGAATGTGACTCTGCCCTGGTGTCACTACAGGGGCCATATCTATTCTACCGTCCTGGTGTGGGTTACTACTTTCCTCTCCGGTGGTATTCCCATCATCCTGGTCACCATCTTCAACTCGCTGATCGGCCACCACCTGACTCATGCCAGAAGGATGTTCACCAAGGAGGAGCGGCGGGTCATGCGGGGGGGGAGCACCAAGGGCATGGTGCGGAGGACCATCTTCCTGCTTGGCACAGTGTCGGTGACCTTCGTGGTGCTCAGCCTGCCACGCTTCGTCACCTACTGTATCCTGCGCACCAAGTACAACCATGACTGGTTCGACCGGAACGACTACCGCATTCCCATCAACGTGATTAGTGACCTGGCCAACATGCTGCAGAACCTCAACTCCACCACCAACTTCCTGCTCTACTGCATGGTGAGCCGGCGCTTCCGCCAGGAGCTGCTCCACACGCTCACCTGCAAGGCCAAGGCCCGAGAGCTGGGCTCCTTCCTCACCCAGACCACAATGAAGGTGTTCTCTGTGGTGGACCATAAAACACAGCCGACCAGAGACCACGTCACTGTAGTCCTCACCAACCTCAAACAGATCCAGTAGAGAGGAGGAGAATGAGGAGGAGGAGGAGGAGGAGGAGGAGGAGGAGGAGGAGGAGGAGGGGGGAAAAGGGGGAGAGGACAATGATGTGTATAAACCCTGGATGACTGGCAGGAGGCGCTGTCGTCCGGGTTAGGGGAGGGTTTGGCCGGGGGGGTCTTTACTTGGCTCATCGCGCTCTAGCGATTCGTTGTGGCGGGCCAGGCGCCTGCAGGCTGACCTTGGTCATCAGTTGAACAGTGTTTCCTCCGAAACATTGGTGCAGCTGGCTTCCGGGTTAAGAAAGCGGGTGTTAAGAAGCGCGGCTTGGCGGGTGATGTTTCGGAGGACGCATGACTCGATCTTCGCCTCTCCCGAGCCCGTTGGGGAGTTGCAGCGACGAGACAAAATCGGAATCACGAAATTCTATTACCGGCACCTTAATGCATACTTTTAAATGATATTATGTGAGCTAAACATAAAACTACATAAACATTTTTTTCTTAAAGTACTTAGTTCAAATCAAATCAAATCAATTTGTATTTCTCACATACACGTGTTTAGCAGAACTTATTGTGGGTGTAGCAAAATGCTTGTGCTCCTAGCTCCAACAGTGCAGTAATATCTAAGAAGTAATATCTAACAATTTCACAACATATACCCAATACACACAAATCTAAGTAAGGAATGGAATTAAGAATATATACATACAGTGCCTTGCAAAAGTATTCATCCCCCTTGGCGTTTTTCCTATTTTGTTGCATTACAACCTGTAATTTAAATTGATTTGGATTTGGATTTCATGTAATGGACATATACAAAATAGTCTGGAAAAGTGGTGCGTGCATATGTATTCACCCCCTTTGCTATGAAACCCCTAAATAAGATCTGGTGCAACCAATTACCTTCAGAAGTCATATAATTAGTTAAATAAACTCCACCTGTGTGTAATCTAAGTGTCGCATGATCTGTCACATGATCTCAGTATATATACACCTGTTCTGAAAGGCCCCAGAGTCTGCAACACCACTAAGCAAGGGGCATCACCAAGCAAGCGGCACCATGAAGACCAAGGAGCTCTCCAAACAGGTCAGGGACAAAGTTGTGGAGAAGTACAGATCAGGGTTGGGTTATAAAAAAATATCTGAAACTTTCAACATCCCACAGAGCACAATTAAATCCATTTTTTAAAAATGGAAAGAATATGGCACCACAAAAAACCTGCCAAGAGAGGGCCGCCCACCAAAACTCACGGACCAGGCAAGGAGGGCATTAATCAGAGAGGCAACAAAGACACCAACGATAACTCTGAAGAAGCTGCAAAGCTCCACAGCGGAGATTGGAGTATCTGTCCATAGGACCACTTTAAGCCGTACACTCCACAGAGCTGGGCTTTATGGAAGAGTGGCCAGAAAAAAGCTGTTGCTTAAAGAAACATTTAAATGTCTTGGAATGGCCTAGTCAAAGCCCAGACCTCAATCCAATTGAGAATCTGTGGTATGACTTAAAGATTGCTGTACACCAGCGGAACCCATCCAACTTGAAGGAGCTGGAGCAGTTTTGCCTTGAAGAATGGGCAGAAATCCCAGTGGCTAGATGTGCCAAGCTTATAGAGACATACCCCAAGAGACTTGCAGCTGTAATTGCTGCAAAAGGTGGCTCTACAAAGTATTGACTTTGGGGTGGTGAATAGTTATACACGCTCAAGTTTTCTGTTTTTTTGTCTTATTTGTTGTTTGTTTCACAATAAAAAATATTTAGCATCTTCAAAGTGGTCGGCATGTTGTGTTAATCAAATGATACAACCCCCCCCCAAAAATCAATTTTAATTCCAGGTTGTAAGGCAACAAAATAGGAAAAATGCCAAGGGGGGTGAATACTTTCGCAAGTCACTGTATATGGACAAGCAATGACAGAGCGGCATGGACTAAGATACAGTAGAATATTATAGAACACAGTATATACATATGAGATGAGTAATGCAAGATATGTAAACATTATCAAAGTGACTAGTGTTCAATTTCTTAAAGTGGCCAGTGATTTCAATAGGCAGCAGCAGCCTCTAATGTGCTAGTGATGACTATTTAACAGTCTGATGGCCTTGAGATAGAAGATGTTTTTCATTCTCTCTGTCCCAGCTTTGATGCACTTGTACTGACCTCGCCTTCTCGATGATAGCGGGGTGAACAGGCAGTGACTCGGGTGGTTAATGTCCTTGATGATCTTTTTGGCCTTCCTGTGACATCGGGTGCTGTAGGTGTCCTGGAGGGCGGTTAGTTTGCCCCCGGTAATGCGTTCGGCAGACCGCACCACCCTCTGGAGAGCCCTGCGGTTGCGGGCGGTGCAGTTGCCGTACCAGGCGGTGATACAGCTCGACAGGATGCTCTCAATTGTGCATCTGTAAAGGTTTGTGAGGGTTTTAGGTGCCAAGACACATTTCTTCAGCCTCCTGAGGTTGAAGAGCCTCTGTTGCGCCTTCTTCACCACACTGTCTGCGTGGGTGGACCATTTCAGTTTGTCTGTGATGTGTACGCCAAGGAACTTGAAGCTTTCCACCTTCTCCACTGCGGTCCCGTAGATGTGGATAGGGGAGTGCACCCTCTGCTGTTTCCTGAAGTCCACGATCATCTCCTTTGTTTTGTTGACGTTGAGTGAGAGGTTATTTTCCTGAGAGTACTAATGTTACTGTCCCTGCTACAACAACAAAAATATTTAAATACATATAATTTTGTCCTTGAACCATTTAATTGAAATACTGTAGAATTCCATTAATTCCTATGGATGACTGCTCCTACTGGGGAGTGCCAATATGGCCGACCGGTGGCTTCAATGCCTCTCAATGGCCAATACATAGTATCTGCAATCCAGGGTTTATATACGTCATTGGGGAAGGAGGGGGGAACAGAGGAGGAGGTGACTGGACTACTTTTGAATATGAACAACTTGTTTTCTTTACTTGGTACCCGTTTCTATAATTGTTTGATTGAATGTTTGTATTTTATTGTATGTTTGTTGTTATAAACAATGTTTGAATAGTGTTTGGTAGCCTACATGGACTTTTCTAAACAAAGCAAACTCAACTTGTAAAACAAGATTTTAATTTATACGAAACCGTGTAGGCTATTTTATATCCTCACATGTGGATGTTAAAAGCGTGTTCACTTTAATGGGCAGTATACTTTCCATGAACCAAGTGCCTTCATGTCTGTGGGTATGTTTTCACTGTGTCTCATTCCACAAGTACTGTCATTTATCAGTTCAAACTACAAGGTTCATCATGACTTGTCGCAGAATTCCTGCTCTGTTTGGAGAACAACCTGATTGGCAGACGTGAACTGCATGACCCACATTATTTGCATAAATTGTGCAAAGGGACTTCTCTGCCTTGCATGCACTGATTTCTTCCTCAATAAATAAATAGTGGGAATGTTCCCTGTTCGCCTCAGAGCAGATTTGCATGTAGAGGGAGCCAGGGAGGAATACACAGCTCTGACACAGATAGGTGAGTAAAGTTGAGTGGGGCAGGGCTCAGGTTTAACTGTTAAACGTGTCTGTAAATGGCACACTGTGCTGTATGATTTAACTTGTTTTCCTTGTTTGAAGTTGGGAGAATTTAGTAGATTACTTGTTTTTTGACTACTCATTCACAGACCATGCAGGTAAGTTTACAATAGTTGCTTGACAGAAGGACAAAGTTCACTTTCTAGGAGCATTGGTCTAACTGGTTATAATCGTATGTTTTATAGTGACTCTTTAACGCCAAAGGACTGCTTTGAGTTCCGTATAGTGAAGTGGTAAGGGCTTTACATCGATCTGGAACAATAGCTATAGATCACTGCCATCTGTTCCACTCGTAAAATAGTTTGTTTCACTTGTGAATACAGTGTTGCCAGGAGTGTCATGTTATGCTGCTATCCACATAGTTCATATTTTATTCCTGTAATACCGCGTTTGTTTCAATTTCACAAGAAATCTATCCCTCATCCTGAGAGAAGAATGGACTCTTTCACAGGTATGGCATTGTCAACTACACTACAGGAAACACTACCACACCTAACATACAGAAAAGTTAACATTACACTTAACTAAACTCACTCCTAGCTATCACATACATATTTTCCTCCTTTACTTTTTCTAAATGGCTTAAGCTGAATAACAACCTCTCTTTTTGTTTTTGTCAGATTCCTGTTGTCACAGAAACATTCCTGTGGAGACAGATGAGTCTATGACATCATCAACCCTGGACCTAGTGTGGCCATCGGGCTGTGGGCCAAAGGAAGAGGGCTGGTTTGCCCCTGAGGTGACCGTCAATGACGTAGGCCAGGTGGACGACCCCAAGGACCCCTGGAGAAGCCCAGTGGAGGACCCTCTGGGTCAGCCTCCACCACCTGCCCAGAGCCCCCTCCCTGCCTGGGCCACATCAGCAAGACGTGTCCCCCCACACCCCTGATCGCCTGATGAAAGACCCCCACCCTGACAACCTCAGGTTACACCCCTACAGAGAGAGGGCTCAGTGGACTGAGGATGAGGACTTCTCTTTATCTGGGCTTCTCCAGTGGGAAGCGGAGGGCTTCCATGGTACACCCAGCTGGCCACGACCACGGGACTGTTCCCTTAAAGGAGCAGAACATGTAGAGGCCCCTCTTCCTCTCATGTCTGACTTAAACAACATCCACTGTGTCCCTCCAAGTCACCAAGCACACATGCCTCCTCAGTGTATGTAACATGCTGTATATGACTACAGTATTGATAGAATTAAATAGAACAGACATAGATAAATAAATGAAATACATGATACTGAATGTCTATGACAGTAGCTGGGTCGTTCCACAACTAGAGGGCCTTTTTGCATCCCTTTGATATTTTAAGAAGCCTGTTAAAAGCCTGTTATATTAAATTAAGTATAATGAATCTGATTTTTAATATGAATAAACCCTGTTAATTTAATTGGCCCTTTACTGTTACTTAAATTGGCATTTGTCTTAATTTGACTTCTTGAGATGGAAAAACATGTTTTTTATTAAGTGTTATGAACGTGTGCTTTTTATGACAGAATATAAACATTTGTGCATGGAACTACCCAGCTATATAACATTTGCTGGTAAGTTGGTGAATTATTTTAAAAAATTACGTTGTTGTATATATTGCTGTCTGAGATGTAGCCTAGATGATCCACGTTCTATAATTCACATAGGCTGCGTTTACACATGCAGCCCAATTCTGATCTTCTGCCCAATTATTGGCAAAAGAGCTGATCTGATTGGTCAAAAGCCCAATTAGTGGAGAAAGATCAGAATTGGGCTGCCTGTGTAAATGCAGCCAAAGTGATGACTTTGATTTGGAGCCCATCCAAGACAGGATGTTAAAAGCACGTATTCTCACATCACTCGACAGGCCCAGATCCGGTGGACAGCAGGTGTCAGAGATGGTTAACATAAATCAAACCTGTCCCCTCTATCATCATTATAACCATCTTCACCCTACGGAACATCAGCAGAACCCTCACCAAATCAAAATCAAATCAAATGTATTGGTCACATACACATGGTTAGCAGATGTTATTGTGAGTGTAGTGAAATGTTTGTGCTTCTAGTTCCGACAGTGCAGCAATATCTCCCGAGTGGCGCAGTGGTCTAAGGCACTGCATCGCAGTGCTAGCTGTGCCACTAGAGATCCTGGTTCGAGTCCAGGCTCTGTCGCAGCCAGCCGCGACCGGGAGACCCATGGGCGGTGCACATTTGGTCCAGCGTCGTCCAAGGTAGGGGAGGATTTGGCCGGCAGGGATGTGGGTTCGTTTCCCACAGGGGGCCAGTATGAAAAAAAACATGTATTCATTCACTAACTGTAAGTTGCTCTGGATAAGAGCGTCTGCTAAATGACTAAAATGTAAATGTAATATCTAGCAAGTAATATCTAATAGTTCTACAACAAAAACCTAATACACACAAATCTAAAGGAATGGATTAAGAATATATAAATATATGGATGAGCTTTATCATTATCAGAGTGGCATAGTCTAAGATGCAATAGATAGTATAGAATACGGTATATACATATGAGATGGATAATGCAAGATATGTAAACATTAAAGTGGCATTATTAAAGTGACTAGTGTTCAATTTATTAAAGTGGCCAGTGATTTTCAAGTCTGTATGTAGGCAGCAGCCTCTGTGCTAGTGATGGCTGTTTAACCTCTACGGGATCGGTGTCCCGTATACGGGACGGTTGAGCTGACGTGCGCTAATGTGATTAGCATGACTGTTGTAAGTAACAGCAAACTTTCCAGGACATAGACATGTCTTGTATGGGCAGAAAGCTTAAATTATTGTTAATCTAACTGCACTGTCCAATTTACAGTAGCTATTACAGTGAAAAAATACCATGCTATTGTTTGAGGAGAGTGCACAACAACAAAAAACATCACGGCAACTGGTTTGATACATTCACCTCTGAAGGTAAATAATGTACTTACATTCAGTAATCTTGCTCTGATTTGTCATCCTAAGGGTCCCAGAGATCAAATGTAGCATAGTTTTGTTTGATAAAATCCATTTTTATATTAGAATGTAGGAACTGGGTTCTACAGTTTGAACCCCTGCTGTCTCTGGCTCCACACCCACCCCGCCCGACCATCTAGATGTGTGAAAATTAGTGTATAAGCTAATGATCCATCGTGTAGGACATTCCTGGGAGTGTGTAAATTTACATTTTGCATTACCATATCATTTTTGTATGTTTGCTATAGTTATGTAGTTGAAAATGTATCAATTGACCAATTCGGTACATTTGGGCAGACTTGATACAAAATAGTCCAGTATTGCAACGCTTCACTGGATCAATCTGAAACTTTGCATACACACTGCTTCCATCTAGTTGCCAGAATCTAAATTGCGCCTAAACTGCAATATTATATTGTGGCCTTTCTCTTGCATTTCAAAGATGATGGAACAAAACAAAAAAATAGAAAATGCATGTTTTTTTGTTTGTATTATCTTTTACCAGATCTAATGTGTTCTATTCTCCTACATTAATTTCACATTTCCACAAACCTGAAAGTGTTTCCTTTCAAATGGTATCACGAATATGCATATCCTTGCTTCAGGTCCTGAGCTACAGGCAGTTAGATTTGGGTATGTCATTTTAGGCTAAAATTGATAAAAAGGGTCCGATCCGTAAGAGGTTAACAGTCTGATGGCCTTGAGATAGAAGCTGTTTTTCAGTCTCTCGGTCCCAGCTTTGATGCACCTGTACTGTCCTCGCCTTCTGGATGATAGCGGGGTGAACAGGCAGTGGCTCGGGTGGTAGTTGTCCTTGATTATCTTTTCGGCCTTCCTGTGACATCGGGTGCTGTAGGTATCCTGGAGGACAGGTAGTTTGCCCCCGGTGATGCGTTGTGCAGACCGCACCACCCTCTGGAGAGTGCCCACTGTCCTGGTACACTAAACCAGTGCCCACTGTCCTGGTACACTAAACATTCCTACACTGGTCTAACATCAAATTGTAGCATTAGCCTACATATTAAAACTAATCTGATGTCACAAGGTCCTAGCGTTGTTATAGTCAACAAGCAAATGTTTATTTACCTTTCTATTAGTTTTGTGGGGCTCCAGATATAGCATAAACCCTGCTGATGGGCATTAGAATTTACATTCAACTCTTCTACACTGTTTCCTTCTCTAGGACTCCCATGGCTCAAAACAGACTATATGGACAAGAAGCATTTTATTTTATTCACTCACATTTTATTCACCCACTCTTTGAAATACTACTATTCAAACATACTTCCTCTCTCTGGCAGATGGACATCTTTGATAGCGTGGTTAGAAGAATGGACATCAACAAGTGGATGGACAGCTATTTAAAGGATGGTAAGTCGAAGCTGTCAGCATTTTTAGGACATAAATTGGACCTATCCAGTTATGAAACTATACAGAAAACAACTGAATTGACTATGAGGTGCTGTGTTGCAGAAGTCAGTGCTGATCATCGTGGTCATCAGTTCTAAGTATAATAAATAATAATAATAATATGCCATTTAGCAGACGCTTTTATCCAAAGCGACTTACAGTCATGCGTGCATACATTATTTATTTTTTTTGTGTATGGGTGGTCCCGGGGATCGAACCCACTACCTTGGCGTTACAAGCGCCGCGCTCTACCAGCTGAGCTACAGAGGACCACAGTAAGTACAAGGCAGACGTGGAAGGAGATGGAGAGGATGAGCATGGTCTCCACACAAAGTACTTTACACTCAGGTAGGCACTTACATTACATGTACCTGCACAAATATATCAGATACATGTGTAGCTACAGTATTTTTTAGATTATGGAGACTCAAGACTAGGACTGTGGAAGGAACTGTTGCGCCATTTGTACACATACAGTACATAATGCTTGCATACAGTAATATTCGCACACTGCTCAACTATTGTGGTTAGTCGGGGTCAATAAACCCTCAGTGTCCACCTCCCCTGTTACACACAGAATAGGCAGATGAAGTAACAGCTCCTGGGGCTGAAAAACAAAGCTGTTCATCTCAGTAAATCTATAATCACACCTGCCTGTCGCGCTCATTCCCCCAGGTTCAACCTGTCACTGTGTCAGTGTGTCAAAAAGGCTCTGGGCCTTGGTGGGAGCTGTCAATCACAGCTCTCTGGCCACAGCCCCTCCCTCCCATGATGTAGCACAGGCGTAAAACACTGCTGTGTGATACCAAGGGAAACATATACCATAGTCATATATACAGTATGTATAGTTTCTGTATATACATTTAATATGCCATGAAGACAACTCATAACAGCGTTAGGTGTTTATCTTTGATCATCACCTTTTCTCATTTCAGATCCAGACTGGTACCGGTATTGTTTCCCACCGCTACCAAGGTGAGTGGATAACCAGATTTCCCATTCACTTGGTTAGACTATACTGTTGTTATATTCTCCAGAGTGTAATGCACATCCCATCACCGTCTTCCAGAGACATGTTCACACTGTTTTTATATCTCCAGAGTGACTCATGCTGTGGTGTAATGATTCTGCCTATCCTATTTATTTCCTACAGAGACATGTCCCTGCCTAGCTTCAGAGTACCAGGATATACCGCTGGCCCCAGGATACCCAAGACCTGCTTCTCCGCTAAGAGAGCGACGCTACATTGTCCCCCCTCTGGGGAAAGAGCTGACCCTCTCCGTACGACCCCTCTGGCATCTCTGAGAACTGATGAACTGCTATAGACACATTGTGTTGTGGTACTTCATAGATTTCAATGTTTATATGGAAATTTAGTAAAGGCTTTTTTTGTACTCAACTAAAATGGTGTGTGAGAGTAACGGTGTATCTCAGTACTGCTCTCAAATAGCCACAAGGTGGCAGTATTTACTTTCTAATGTTTAAAGTCCTAGACATTTGCTTGCTAAGGGGGTAATAGGTTACTCCTGACATCGTGTGGCGACTGTGGTCCTGATAATATGTGATCTGAAGATTTATTCTATTAATAATTGAAAGTAATAATGGCCTGTTGACTGTAAGGTTGTTGAATTGCCATGCTACACATTTTTACAATGTAGCCTATATCACATAGTTACTACTGTATTACCCAGTACAACGTCAAGGTCTCACATTTCTGTGGGTAATGGCAGATAAGTAGAACAGGGTGTACAGGTGGTTTTAGTGGCCCCCTATTCATTGTTGATTTAAGATCCACAGAGGGGCCACAGGAAGACCTGTCACTGAAACATCAATCTTCTCCAACATAGGGAGGGGCTGGGATTCACACGTGTTCTTCTCTTTACACTTCAATGTATTGTATCTGTGGTGGTTTCATCATCCTTTGATCAGCCAAACCAAACTATGTTATGTCGATAATGACAATCATGCTGTAAAAAACGAAGAATTCAAATGTTAGGTACTACATTTCTATGTGTTATTGGATACATACAGTGCCCTACGTAATTATTAGGACAGTGAAGCGTTTGTTCTTATTTTGGCTCCGTACTTTGGATTTGAAATGATACAATTACTATGAGGTTAAAGTGCAGACTGTCAGCTTTCATTTGAGGGTATTTTCATCCATATCAGGTGAGCCGTTTAGAAATTACAGCACTTAAGTACATAGTCCTCCCATTTTAGGGGACAAAAGGAAATGGGACAAATTCACTTATGTGTGTTAAAGTAGTCAAAAGTGTAGTATTTTGTCCCATACTCCTAGCACGCAATGATTAATTACATCAAGCTTGTGACTCTACAAACTTGATGGATACATTTGCTGTTTGTTTTGGTTGTGTTTCAGGTTATTTTGTGCCCAATATAAATTAATGGTAAATAATGTATTGTGTCATTTTGGAGTCACTTTTATTGTAAATAAGAATAGAATATGTTTCTAAACACTTCTACATTAATGTGGATGGTACCATGATTACGGATAGTCCTGAATGAATAGTGAATAATGATGAGTGAGAAAGTTACAGACTAACAAATATCATACCCCCAACAAAATGCTAACCTCCCGTTATTGTAATGGTGAGAGGTTAGCATGTATGATATTTGGGTACGATATTTGTGCGTCTACAACTATCCGTAATAATGGTAGCATCCACATTAATGTAGAAGTGTTTAGAAACATATTATATTCTTATTTACAATAAAAGTGACTCCAAAATGCTACAATACATTATTTACCATTCATTTCTATTGGGCAAAAAATTATCTGGAACACAACCAAAACAAACAGCAAATGCATCCAACAAGTTTGTAGAGTCACAAGCTTGATGTAATCATTGTGTGCCAGGAATATGGGACCAAATACTACAAATGGGGGGACTACGTACAAATAGTGTTGTAATTTCTAAACGGTTCACCCGATATGGATGAAAATACCCTCAAATTAAAACTGACAGTCTGCACTGTAACCTTAGTCATTGTATCCAAAGTGCTGGAGTACAGAGCCAAAACAACAAAACATTTGTCACTGTCCCAATAATTGTGGAGAGCGTTGTATTATAATTTCTGCTATTCTCAAAAGAAAGCCAGTGATATATTACTATTAGCCTAATGCATTTGTTAACAATGAGAGCTTAGTATAAACTCAGGAGTTTCCTGCACAAATAGCACTTGCACCACACTAGACCAAGCCTTATCTGACCAACCCAAAGCAACCAAAGGGGTTGGGGAAGGGGGAAATGGGATTGTCTCCTGCAGGTGGCTTGGTGTGTGAAACGGAGCCTGTCAGCTTATCAGTGACCGCATTTACATGCCCACAGTATTCCAGATAGTAGCTCATATCCCGCTTAAGGTCTTATTCGGGATAAGCTGTTTACATGCACCTTTGATATCCCGCTCATGAGTATCCCTGTTAGCATGTGTTACGGATACAGGTATCCTGTGTCTTTTTGTGTTTTTCCTCTCCTTCTGCCCTAATCACAGGTGTCCTTTATGTTCCTGATTGGTGGTCGTTGGGGGTGTCCCAACTGTCCAACATCCGTTGGTCTGCTGATTGCTGAGGTGGACCTATCAGTGGACATTCCTCTGTATTGCACCACCTGTTTCTGGTTTCCCACTTCCACCTCCCATTGTTTAAAAGCCAGTCAGTTGTGTTTGTAGAGAGAGACTATTTTCCGTATGTGAGTATGGATACTGTGGTGTCCTGTGTTTTGTGTACTCACTCATTTGCTGGTTACTCTGTTTGGTAACTTTGTTGTGTGTTTCTGGGAAAAGGGGGATTTAAGCAAGTTGCCCTTGGGCATACATTACCCGTAGGAAGAAAACTGTCTAAAAACACTAGTTAGACCTGAGCGGACCACCCACTGTAATTTTTGTATGATTAGCAGTAGCTTAGCGGTTCTTGAGGCAGGCAAGATCAGTTTTGTTTTTTTTTACACTTATTTCCTTTCTTGGGTCCTGCTCAGCCCTTTTTCCCAAACCTTTACCGTGTGTTCAAAATAAACATTTTATGTTTGACGGTAGTTTATGGTTGTTGTGTAGTTTTTGTTCTCACTGTTTCCATGTCACGATTCTAATTTGCATGAATTATGTTACGGGTCTCTTGTCCATCCATCCTAGACGCGTAAAGCCACGGGGTTAGTAACTCCATGAATAAACAGAATATTCCTCATTTAAGTTCTATGGGTTAAATGGAATAGTAACTGAAATATGGACACTGAATGTAGGCCTATAACCTCTCACATGTAGCATAATATAAACTCCTGGAGAATTATGCATTTATTGTAGTGAAGTTATACAACAAATGTTAATTCTGTCTCAGGAACAGGAGTGGAGAAATATTATTTATTTATTTCAGCATCTCTTGAGAAGCCGGATGTGGAGGTCCTGGGCTGGCATGGTTACACGTGGTCTGCGATTGTGAGGCCGGTTGGACGTACTGTCAAATTCTCTAAATGACGTTATGGTAGAGAAATTAACATTACATTATCTGGCAACAGCTCTGGTGGACATTCCTGCTGTTAGCATGTCAATTGCATGCATCTGTGGCATTGTGTTGTGTGACAAAACTGCACATTTTAAAGTGGCCTTTTATTGTCCCCAGCACAAGGTGCACATGTGTAATGAGCATGCTGTTTAATCAGCTTCTTGATATGCCACACCTATCTGGTGGATGGATTATCTTGGCAAAGGAGAAATGCTCATTAACAGGGATGGAAACAAATTTGTGCACAAGATCTGAGAGAAATAAGCTTTTTGTTCATATGGAAAATGTCTGGGATTTTTTTCAGCTCATGAAACATGAAACCAACACTTTACATGTTGCGTTTATATTTTTGTTCAGTGTAGATTACTAATGCATTCATTCTATCGATGTAAGACATTATTCTGGTGAGCACTTTATTTAGTCTTCTGGGGCAACAAGTTATGACAGAAGCTGCATTTATCAAACTATAGTTGACAAACAAATGGCCTACCAAATGTCGGAAATTATAATATGGCCAACAAAATGTCTGAAATTATAAGCAGAAACTTAATTTAAATTATAGTAAATGAGTTATAGTAGGCTCAATTATTATGGTGGATCGAACTGAGCACGTAGCCTACTTTTTGAAGTGATTTGTTTGACAGTCAGATGAAAACATCATCACACAACACCCATGATATGCGAAACTAAGCCTGTGCAGACCGCAAAAACAACAGTAAACGGGATAAGATGTTTACATGCCACAGTATCCAGTCTTAGATCAGCATATCCCAGGCATCTTATCCAGGGATCTCATAACCAGGCTACAAGCTTTTTGGGGTTATCGTTAACAGGATATGATGTTTATATGCGTCAACTCAAAAACAGAATACTTGAGTATCCCGAGTAATAACGGGATATTGGTGTGCATGTAAGCTAGGTCAGTGAGGTGAGTGATTGATTAACCTGGGCAAACTTGTCTGTGCCTCAGAAAGGGATATTCTCCAACCATCAACAAGGAGAAAAGTCCCTTCACAAAAGTATTGCTCTCATTCCCACAGAGCTGTGTGTGAACTGGTGTATGTGAATACTTACCCAAACATCTCTAGTGTAGTGAGCTCTGGGCTATCCCAGATTGTGATGCATAGGAGTACCTCTCAGCAGAAGACTGCTATTAAACGGACTCACCTCATTTTCACCTGCACTGATTGGTTTCCAGAGAAAGGGCTGAAGCCCACTCAAGGTCAGAGCACACTCCCTCTGACAGACGCTCCCACTCCATCCAGATGAAATGCTAATGAAACATTCTTCTTCATCAGGGAGCCATTGAGTGTGACTGTGTCCCCAGTGTGGCTTTTATGGGCCTTTCAGTTTATTATGGAAATCTAGATGGAATTACATTAAAGGGCAACTCCACCACTTTTCAACCTCATTTTCATTATCTCCATCACAACACCAGTGTCAACATATGTGAAAACGGTGCATTTCTACATTTGAAGAAATAAAATATATAAAGTTAAAAAAGTTATACCTAATGACATCATCAAAAGTTAAAACATTTTAAAAACAATGATTTTCATACACTATGTGATTCGGGGTGACTTGTGGAGCAAGAAAATACCCTCCCTTGGCTAGAAACTCGTTGCAGGTTTTGAAAATCACTGAATCTGTTGTAGCCGGCCGCGACCGGGAGACCCATGGGGCGGCGCACAATTGGCCCAGCGTCGTCCAGGGTAGGGGAGGGAATGGCCGGCAGGGATATAGCTCAGTTGGTAGAGCATTGCGTTTGCAACGCCAGGGTTGTGGGTTCGATTCCCACGGGGGGCCAGTATGAGAAAAAAAAATGAAAAAAAGAATGTATGTACTCACTAACTGTAAGTCGCTCTGGATAAGAGCGTCTGCTAAATGAACGCAGACCATTCTTCTTATCTTTTTGACACTGGTTTGGTGCTGGAGATGATGAATATGAGGTCGAAAAGTGGCAGAATTGCCCTTTAATTAATGTGAAGCTTAAAAAATCTGACAGGAAAGTAGAAAGATATTATTGTAATTGTAAAAAAGGCCATATTCTTTAAGTAGTAGTGGCAAATATTGTTGTGTGCCACAATATTATGTGGACGACTGAAAGGTCTTGAGGAATGTAGAACCATGTTATGATCTGTTTTTCTATGTTTTTCTATACCATAAGACCATATGTCTTATGGTAAGTACATCATTTAGCGGGACAGTAACAAAATTGCATACATTTGGATGTAGGAATTATAGGGACCAAATCTGACACATTTATCAAAATATGGTCATTGTACTGTACGCTACTAATGTACTGTAGTGAGGAACTTCTAGAAGTGCTCAAAGGACACCACTAGGAAGTGTGTGAGAGCTAATTACATAAAGGCGAATGTTACAGTATTCCATTCTTGCAAAAAGGTCTCCCACATAGAGAATGATAGAGGCCTCTAGTGGCCAAAACACCACCTTAGCCATAGACATTAAAACCAGTAGATCGTGATAGCGCTGACGTCATCCATATATTCCTATGGAAAACTCCTGATGGCGCATGAAGCCGGAGGTATTTTAATTTGAAGCGCGCCATATTGGTGAAAGGAGCTGAAAGGCACCAAAGAATCGCTAAGGATCATGGTGAAAGTTGCCGTAACTAGCAAAGGATCATAGTCGATGTAGTCGTTTTCATCCTGCCTGAGTAATGCCGTGTTCACATGCTAGTCGGAACTAGGAAACTCTGAAATGTCCGACTTTCTGTTTTGTTGAACACGGCACGTGCATAACTACAACAGGTTAGCAAATCGAACATTTCAGAGTTTCCTAATTCTGACTAGTAGTGCGTGAACGCAGCAAGAGTCAACCCAACGCTGCTAGACGACGTCGGCGTCAATACCGGAATCTCCATAGATATTGGCCAGCCCCTCCATCTCCACTTGACAGGCTTGTTGACTCCGTGCTCTCATCTGGATAGCACACCCGCTTAGGTGCACGTGCAAACAGTGTGCATGAGGGCGCGCAGTGGTGGAAAAAGTACCCAATTGTCATACTTTAGTAAAAGTAAAGATACCTTAATAGAAAATGACTCAAGTAAAAGTGAAAGTCACCCAGTAAAATAATACTTGAGTAAAAGTCTAAAAGTATTTGGTTTTAAATATACTTAAGTATCAAAAGTAACTGTAATTGTTAAAATATACTTAAGTATCAAAATTCCTTATATAAAGCAAAACAGATGGCATCATTTTCTTTATATTTTTTATTTACGGATAACCAGGGGCATGCTCCAACACTCATTTTCAAAAGAAGCATGTGTTTAGTGAGTCTGCCAGATCAGAGCCAGTAGGGATGACCAGGGAAGTTCTGTTGATAAGTGTGTGAATGAGGCAATTTTCCTGTCCTGCTAAGCATTCAAAACGTAACGAGTACTTTTGGGTGTCAGGGTAAATGTATGTAGTAAAAAGTACATAATTTTCTTTAGGAATATAGTGAAGTAAAAGTAGTCAAAAATATAAATACTAAAGTACAGTTACCCCAAAAAACGACTTAAGTAGTACTTTCAAGTATTTTTACTTAAGTGTAGCTCAGTTGGTAGAGCATGGCGTTTGCAACGCCAGTGTTGTGGGTTCGATTCCCACGGGGGGGCAGTATGAAAATGTATGCACTCACTAACTGTAAGTCTTGCTAAAAGACTAAAATGTAAATGTTAAGTACTTTACACCACTGAGGGCACGATCCTCCTCGTAGCCTGCCGGCCGTGATTGGTCTGCGTCAGCACGTGGTCCTGTGTGACGACAAATGTAGTACTCAGAATGGATCACTATTCAATTAAATATCTCGATTTCTAGCGAACTTGAAAATAATTCACCACGGGGATCTAACTTGATCATAATAATTGTAGAGCCCAAAACATCCATCTAAAATAAAATGTGTTTGGCCGTTCTGGCGATGGTAATTTATATAGGCTTTCTAGGGCAGACCAGGGCTTTTGGCACTGCTAGGTTGCTACGCAGTAGCCGACCAGCAGAGCTCTTGACTTCACGCTCCAGACCGGACACTGGGGGCCTGCTATTAGCATGGGCCGCACCATTGAGGGCTTCCACCATTTTAATGTAGTCAACTGGGTGGGACTTCCAACTTCATTGGCTGATCCCTCCTGGTGACCCTGTTGGAGTCATGTCCAATCGGGTCATCAGGAGGGATCAGCCAATCGTGAAGAAGAAAATTGACTACTTTAAAATGGAGATAGCCTTAATGGCGAAGGCTGTCACAGATGCTATAATGGCACAGATACAAAGATGAGTCCTCAATCTATCTCTATGTTCTCGCCAGTCTGGCAGAACGCGAACATCCTTCGGGATTTGGCAACTTGAGCATGCAGGTGGTGTTTTTTTATTGTACAGTACGTGCAAGTTATTTTCTGTAAATGTTTAATTGCGAAAGTGATTGCAGTCGAAATCAGGCAATTTCAAGTACATTTTGTAATCGTTTATCATTGAATGGTGTAATTTCTGTGTTTTAGTTTGTTATATTTTAGATCAGTGGAGCAGTATAATTATTCGAGGATGTTAACTGTCAATATTAACAAAATGTCCCCCAAAAAGTTGATGCTTTAATATTAAAAATTCATAATAGGATTTGGCCTGTCATACCAAAAATTCATAATACGATTTGGCCTGTCATACCCATGTCCCGCCTAAAGATTTGTTAACCAATTGAAAATCTCACTTTCACATGCTCGCTTGTAGATGGACCAATGGAAACGCGGTGGTTCTACGAACACAATTTGGGACTGGATCTTGACTCCACTGACTGGCCGGTGTTGTTGGGAATGCGGCAGTAGCTATCAGCTAACCAGTAGAGGCAAACACTAGGGGATAAATGGCGTTGCTTAGGGTTAGTGAAGAGTGTTGTGATCATATTACAGAGAAGGGGAAACCTTGTCCACTGTGCCACATTGGAAGCCACAAACTACAAGAACTGCCAGTGCCACACTTGACTTTCTTCTCCAGAATTAAATTTTCAAGCAAAGCCAAATACTTGCAGTAACGTCTGTTTAAGCAGGAGAGTAACTCAACAATTTCAAATTTTCCAGAATGGATATGCCGTAGCACCCGGACTCCGCGAGTGGGAACAAAGTGGTTTATTTTTAGCTGGCGAGCTAGTTTGTTAGCTAGCTATGGCACGTCTCGTGGAAGCCCATAATTGTATTGCTTTTAAGTGGACGGATAGCGGCTACTAGTTTCAGCACTGTAAATTCTGAGAAGTGTACTAGCTATGTCAATAGTAACTGAATCACGAGGCACCTCCATTAGCTACAGCGTGGTCTCAACAGCTGCAGCTCGGATTACTCACCATAGTTCTTAGCTTGCAAGCTAGCTGGACTATGGGGCAACTCCGCGCGCCGCCTCGATAAACAAACACGACTTTGGTTTATTGCTAGGTAGTTAGCTATGTGTACATACAAATAATTGTTTGGCTCATTCGTCAGTTGTTACATTGTGACAAACAATTTATTATCCTTCTGGTCCTAGATGTTGCCCCAGTTTGTGTCCCATGAGCGCTCCGCATAGTTGATTGTATCCAGCACAGCAGTCATGTTTGCCGTCCGGATCGTCACCGCTGACTACTACCTAGCAAGTCCTCTCAAAGACTTGGACGTCATTTATAACGAATTCAGAGAAAGTGACGTGAAGAAAGTACCAGTGGTTCGGATTTTCGGGGCAACTCCAATAGGTATGTTCATATGGTTTTTAATCAATGACAATGGTCATCCTCTGCAGCCTGGTACAGTACCGCCACGCGGTGCATGGATGTAACACACATTTGCAACATCACAAAACCAACCCTATTCAAACATGAGTTGTTATAAGAAGACAGACGCTGCCTTATGAAAGATGTTTAGTGAGGTGACACAGTAAAAATCATGTACCACCCGCAGCTGTTTGCAGTATGCACGCGATACATGGTTGCTTTGTTTTCTATCTCGTGCTCCACAGGGCGGTGGACAGACAGACCTCTACATCATCAGCATTCGGCACATAACCCACTTTACTATACCATTAATAAAATATATTATGCAGTCCTTTCTGTGCCCAACAACCTGTGGAGTGGTGCCAGAGCAACGTTGGAATCACAGCATGACAAAGTTGCTACAATGGAGGTGTGACTGTCTGATTTAACTGGCTGCAGTCATGTCTAGAAGGGATACAGCTTTTGGCAAATTGACGCCAAAAGTTGCTTTTTTTGTTGTATTTTAGCTAACCCTTTCCTAACCTTAAACTAATTATCTTAACCTGCTAGGTTAATTCTCCTAACCTGCTGCACAAATTCTAAACCTGCTACGAAAAGTCAATTTTGACAACCTGCATTACTTCTAGAGAAAATAGTGCCGTTTTGAAGAAAAGCTTGCTGCAAATCTACACATTTTTCCATGGGGCAGAGCGAAATGTTAGCGTTTTTAAAAAATATGTTAGCGTTTTTTTTTATATGATATCTGAGTGACTAACAAAATCAATGGGGGGGGACCCCTGTCAGTAATTAGACCATGATTGCTACAAGTTTTGATAGCTGGCTGCTAGACTAATTTACCAATCTAAAGAATGTTAGATGGCATGGGCTAATTGATTGACTGTCAGTGACTGACTTAAGAGAGAAACTGTCTTTGGAAATTGATCTGCAGCCCTACAAAAGGGGGGCCCCGGGCCGCATGCCCATCCCTGTTCTAGACAAAACTACTGGCTGCGGCACTTATACTGTGGTTGTGATTTCGAGGCGAATATGGAGGACTGACATGCCACCCGCTTTTGCTTTCTAGTCTGGGTTGTGTATTGTAATCGCAGACCACACAAGGAAATATTTTCAGTAATAATTCCCTTCATTCGCTGCACAGCAACATAACCTACAGTTCTCTCTGTCCTTACTTTTGCATTTACTGTAGACTGTGTGGATATTCACAACAGGCTTTTATGTAGGACTGGCATCTGAGAGAATAAATGGGATTGTGGGTCAGGGTGTCAATCTAATTTAGTCTGCTAGCCCCACACCTTTGGATGTGGTCACATCTGCATTGTAAAGGCGGCAGCTCTAACATTTTATCACACACTTATCATATCATCTCTCAGACAATGTCCCTGTCCCCCTCACTGACCAGTTTCATCACAGCTCTGTAGGGTAAAAAGTGGCAGTGGTTTTGGTTCACCAATGCCATGTAGACTGCTGTTGCCACTGATTCCTTTGTCAGTGATTTATGTTTAGTGTTTCATAATCTGTTGAATAATGTTGTTTTTGACCCTCCAGACAATTAGTCAACATTAGGTCACACTCAGTGGCAAGCACAGACAGCCTTCATTTCACACACAATATTGTAGCTTTGTATTCTTCTGCAATGTGCTTGAGGTATTGTTACCTCCAGGTATTGTGAGGCTATGGGTTTTAATAACAATACAACAAGGCATCTGTTTCTGGATTAGTGTATGTATGGTTGGTGTTTTGGCAGAGTGCATTGTTTTACAGTAACTCTCCTGCAGCTACACTCAGTTGATACTGCTTGTGTGGCAAGCCTAAATCGGTGTTGGCTCTGTATTTTCCATGTGAAATTGCATCACCATCTGGAATACATTGACTTAAAGCACAACTCCTTTTTATTTCTCAATTTTGAATGTCTTTGCTGAAACGCAGCTTTAAAAAGAAAAGCTGGGAAATGGGTCACACAGACACCCACAAAGAGAATACATTCTTTAGTCTCTTATATACATGAGTCAGGCTTGAACTATAATAAGTTGGCATTCTCTTAACATTTCTACCTACACCCATTCCCATTATGTGGGAGTTGCTGGACTAAAAAGGAAGAATTGGCTAATCAGCTCGGTGTGTGTGTGTATGACACACCCCTCCCTGTCCTCTCCTGACCTGACCATTGGAAGCCGGGAGGGAGACACACCAGTCTTCCCTCAGTCACTGGACACCCCACTTCCTGCTTTCACCTAGCCTGGTTACTCTTCATTGGCCAGCCCCTGAGGCCCAGGCCCTGCCCTGATACAGTGTGGCGTGCTCCTCGATCAGTCTAGCTACCTGTCTACGTCCATGAGGGACCAACATCTATGATGGAACGCTAGAGACACTGATGATGTTCTTTCATGGTTTCAGTTGTTTTTCCCAATGCGTGCCATCTTTGCTCATTCAGGCCAAATGATAGTGCGTGTGCACAATGTGCAGTGGTAATCAGTAATTCATTGCATATGTAATAGGCCAGCAGCAGCCGGCTTGATTGTGAACGAGCAGCACTGGCAGGCTTGATTGAAGTATCCATGCATGGTAAATACTGAGTGTCTCCCACACTGCTGAGAGTCGCAGTTTGCTGCAGTCTTTGAGCTCTGACAGCATTGATCCTGCTTGATGTCTAGCAAGGCTAGATTCACTAGATTTAGCAGGCATTCCTCACTGCCTGGGAGAGGCAGCCAGGCAGGCACTCTGTTTTTGTTTTTCTCTGCCCTATGTGTGGTGCACACGTTGGTGTGTGTGTGCAGGGGAAACCTGCATGATCAATTGACCTGAATGAGTGGTCAAGCAGCGAACCGCAGAGTGGGATAAAACAGAGGGCCTCTCTCCAACCCTCTCCCCCCTGCCCTTCCTTCCTCCCCCTCCCCTTTGCCTCTCATCAGGGGAACTCTAATGCCATCTAAAGGAAGTCCTCCCGGATCCATTGAGGATAATGGGGGAATCAAAGACTTGCGGCTCATTAGTCAAAGGTCATTGTCTCCTGAATGGTTTACCTCCCTTTTCTGTTTATTGGATTATTTAGAATTCTGAAGATGTAGCCTAGTAGGTCTATGTTTCTTATTAGACTACTTTAACATTGATACGACTAGCTACTTATTTCTCATGTTTTGTAGGCTAATGGTTGTCTTTTATGGGCTTAGTCCCTTTACCATCACTTGAATCCATTCCCTTCCAGGCTCATTCAAATGTCATCTCGTTTTGATGCCAAAGATAGCTGCCAGAGAGGAATGCATTGACCTGTGAGAAAGGAGTTTGCTGTGAATGCAGAGACGGAGAGCAGAATGAACCCTGGCCTCTGATAATCCTGAGGCTTGTAATGTTAAGGAACTGGAGCCCTGGATCTTTAAAGTGGGGCTCCAGCCCAGTGAAGAGACACACATGCATGTCCAGGTCTCATTAATTATTAATAAAGGCCTGTCGTTCCTTTTTGTTTGTCATCTATACCTTTTCTTTTGGCCTTCCCTCCATAGTACGTCAAGGTGGTCCAATCAGTGGCCCTCTGACTCTGATCTATAGGAGACCGTAATGGCACCTCGTTGTGTTTCTTTATGTGGGTGTGAAGAAGCGTCTCCATGCTGTGTCTGTCGTAGGGGCCTCACATCAACCCAGGAATTCCATGAGCGCTAGATCTGGTTTCAAAGGGTTCCGCAGGCTCAATAATGCACTGCAGCATTGAGAGCTTAGAAAACAAATATATCCCTCCTCCTTGCAACAGGGATCAATCAAATGTAAATCAGGGAGGTTGTTTTTGTTAGGTGAATGCCTTAATACCACATGTGGCCTCTATAGAGGATTACTGTGTATTAAAGCTGAAGAATGGGCCCCACCCCTTTCTCTGGGTGGTGATAATGACCTACTGCTGCTAGCCTGTGGCTGAATGGTTACTGGAGAGGTTGGTCTATGTCACAATCAGCTTGCAGTCTATATCTGTACTGTAGCCTATAGTTTTAGCCTTTATCTCATAGCTGAGTTAGACATATAGCCTCTAACGTGAAGCTGAATGGAATACATTTAGCATGCAGCTGAACTGTTATACATTTAGTCTGCACTGTAGCCAAGGCTATGTACCTTTTAGGCTAACCCATAGCTGAGCTATAGGCTACGTGTTTACTCTTTAGCCTCGAACCTGCAGCTGAACTGTTATAGGCCTACCTTTTAGTCTGGCCTGTGGCTGAACTGTGTGAGGTGTGTCTTTGTCCTGTCTGAGGGGAGGTTTTTCTGAGCTGTCTCCCTCTGGCGCACTCTCCGGCTCCCCCTCCCCTCTCTCTCTCCTGAGGTTTCTCTGTACTGTACACTGATGCCCTTGCTGCAGCACCGGGGCCTGGGTGATTGATGGCTTTAATAGCTCCCTCCGGTTCTACGGTGGCTATTTGAATGCGTCGCCTCACCCTCCTTCGAGGGCAGGAATGTGCTGCTGCTGGTTGAGTTAGGTGACACCCTGTTTTTTTTTTACTGTAGTGCTGTACCCACCAAGCCCTTCAGACTTTTCCTCAGACATGTCTTTTCTCCCCACTGAACCCTATCTCAGCCTCACAGCGTAGCCCATATTTCAGATTTAACCTTACAATCAATTGACCAATGGATTACAGGGTGATTAGTCATGTAACACAGCCAGGTGATTTATTTTGCATTATTCATGGCTGAATGTTGTGGATCTGGTAAAAGAAGGTGAAAATATCTGCAATGCCTGAGTGAGCTGGAACTTTGGTGTGGTGGCCACATTTCTATTTTTAGCGGCTAACAATAAAAGCGGCAGAATTGCAGGCCGTATATCTGCGTGATGGATGGCAGATTCATTAGCACGGGGGAATTGAATGTGATGACACAGCCAGTGACAGTCAGCCACTGCCTGGTCTGCTCTGTGGGCTGGCTCGCCTCAAGGTGGGCTGGGTTGGGCTAAACCTTGTGACTTTGCTGCAGACAGACGTGTATGTGTGTGTGCAGGACTATTATGTGCTGTCTGGTTGATTTGTGTAGCATTTTTTTTGTGACGCTCTGCTCTCCCTCAGGCCATGTCAAGGTCACTCCACCAGAGGGAGGACAGGATCTACCTGTCCCTATGATATCTGGCCCCCATGGCTGGGGAATGTGTGTCCCAAATGGCACCCTGTTCCCTTTATAGTGCACTACTTTTGACCAGGGAACCTTTATAGAGAATAGGGTGTAATTTGGGACGCAGAAACAAGCCACCTCTTCTCTCTGGTACAGGCACCGGTTTGAGGATCTCTAGGCTGGTGAAACACACTAGCACATGATAGGCATCCACTTCACAAAATCCATTACCAAGGCATCTGGAGATGGAACATCTATTACATTTACTTTGAGTACCAGTCCTAATGGCTTTGCTAGGTGTATCAGTTCAGTTAAAAGCAGCAGCCGCAACATGCCTTGATGATTCACCCGGCCATCTCTCATCTGTGTTAGTCTCCCACCTTCTGAGAGACCACCGCTGGATGGCTAATTGTCTGACTTAGCAGCTCTTTTCTGCGCTGTTTGATTTGGCTGGATCCAATCAATAGGAGACCTGCTGTGTTAATAACACACAGAGGAGGTGGAGGTGGCCAGCCGGCTTTACCGCTCGCTGGTGGTCAATACGTCTGCTGTCTGCTGGCTGCAAATCACTGACTGACTGGGCCCAGACAGACCTCCAGTTTGGAGTTTGAAGTAAGACAGCCCAGACGGACTGACAGACGGGCTATACTTGCAGTCTGAGGGGAAGTAACCATAGAAATAGAATGATATATATATATATATATAATTCATTCTAATTCTATGGAGGAAACAGACAGTAGAGACCGAGGCTTGGCTATCAGTAGTCCAGCACATGGTATATAGCAGACAGGGGACTCTGTCCTTAAACGCCTGCCCCAACCACATTAAAGGCAGTACTAGGGCATGTGGGGATATCAGTGGGCTGCTGCTGTTGTTGCTGTCAGCCAGGCCTGTAGCTGTATCCTGTCACTGCTGCCTGTCAGTGAGGTAATGCAATTAGGCTAGTCCTTGAGTGAAGCTGGACTGGACTTGCGTTGGTCGCCAGTGTTAGGCCAGGAAATGCTTCCTTTTTGATGTACTGTATGAAAGTACATCTGTGTTCTTCTCGTTTGATGTGGAGTGCTCAGCAGTGGAGGTGCTGCCTACCTGCCAACGGTTGTTTTGGCATAGTAGCCTAAGTGGATTTGTGTTCTTTGAATGCAGGAAGTCCCTAAAAAGTAGGTATGAACTGTGTGGTCCCACTCTGGTCCAGGGAGCCCAGTGTTGGCACATGGAGTTGGGTTGCTGCTGAGGGTTTCAACCTTTCCCCTCTCATCCTGGCTCTTTGTCCCTACAGTAGATAACTGGAGGTGAGAGGCCCTGCCAATTCAGGCTGTTTTAGGACTTTCTATCTTTCTTTTCCTAAGGCCACTCTCACTGTTTTTAGAACTTATTTAAAAGAATGAAGGAATTTGGCAGAGCGAGCGCCTGAACTGGAACAAGGGAATGTTTTGAACCTGTCAGGCACATCATTTCATTCAATCTGGATGTTAATAAAGCAGACGCACACGGACACACACCAGTAGGCCTTAGGTATCTTTCTATGGGTAATTTCTCGTTGACAGATTCTCGTGAACAGATGAAACTACGAGAATCTGTCAAGGCTCACATAGAATTATGTGATTACGAGCAGCAGTAGTTCCAGAGGAGCGTTTAGTTCGCTTGAATGTTTGCTATGTTGCAGAACAGTTTGTACTGAACAACACGTTTCCCCAAAACGTTCTTGAACAGACTTTGAGGTATGTTTGGTGGGTGTGGCTTGAACCAATGAGTGACATATTTAAAGGGCAGTGGCCATGCTGACAGCGTTCCCCAACTCACAACCCAACCCCGCCCCGTTTTTCAACTGGTCGTTCAGTACAGCACCGTTTCCGTTCAATTGAACGTTCCAGAACGTAAAAACGTGCTGAACGCAGCCTTGGTTTTGGGTATTTGTTATTGATTATTTAGAAGAATCAGGATTGGGCGAAGGCAGTGCTTAATAAACTGTTGCAGTGATTTTCAAGCTGTGTGCGGATCATAAACGGCTTCCACTAGATTCCACAGCCACAAAGTCAAAATTGGCTATATCGTAAAAATTAATAACTTCCTTTTTTAGAGCATGATCAACACGGGTGAAATTAGCGGAAGGGAGGGGTTTGGCCGAGAGTTTCCGTTTGCGAGGGAGGAGACTTCGCTTCCTTCCTTTGCACAAAGGTAATCACAACCCAGAATTAAAACCAGGAAATTACAAACTTTCACGAGATAATTTTACTTCTGGGTAACAGAGATTAGTCAATGGGAAAAGAAGAGTATGCCTACAGTGTTCTGTTTTTAAACTCCAGCTATGACCGGAAAGCCCTGGGTTTTGAACACTCCATTCTACACTCCTCCTTGTAAGGACCTGCCTCTCAATCTGCCCCTGAAGACCAAACAGAATGTCTTGATACATTTATTCCACAGTTCCACTGTGCAGTGTGTATGAAAGCAGGCTTATTCAAGGGGGAGGGGGAATTCTGGCTGGCTCTAAAAATAGCCCAGCTTGTTTTTTAAATGCAACCAAGCTTGCTGTTTTCTCTTCTGTTGTGTCAGTGCTGGAGGAGAAGAGTGAGGGGTCCTACATAACACACAGACTCTGGGGTCGACCAGAACATACTAGTCTTCTGTTGCCTGTCCTCATTTTGGTAGCATTTCATGCCTCCCCTCTTATAAGAAGCATCAGTTTTTTTTCTTGAAGGGAAATGTCTAAACCTGTTCCCCATTAACCCTTTGTTTTCCTAGCTACTTTATTTTCCCTCACAGCAATATTTCAGCTGCAATTTGGTTTGTCTGTGCTGCCTTTGTGTGTGTGTCACTTGTCTAGTGCACCAATCGTGCCTCCCCTACGCTGCGTGATGTATGGCAGGGAGGGAGACATGCCATGAATATCACATTTCGACGGGCAGACCTGTTAAGGGAAAATCTCCTGTTGTCTGGCAGTGTTTTGTCTTGATCAGGCCGTTTGGACGCAGTCACTGCTTTCCTGGAGTGTAAAACAACAGAGGCTGTGGAAACCAGAACTCTGACGGTCTGCCTGCCCGGCTCCATCCAGACTCCTCTGATTTGATTTTGATGGCTGCTGTCGACTGTTTGATTACTCGCATTATTTTTTTTCTGAGTACTCGGATGGGGGGAATCTATTTTTAGAACAAGGCTGGAAAAAAGTATGTGCACATTTATCTATAGGCCTATGCCAACAGTGCACAACAATGCCTAATGTATTATAACCATTACAGATAACAAATCATAATTGCTAAATTGCCCCATTTTATATATTGTCAATAAAAAAGCAAGTGCCATTTTAAGATTAATTTATTGAAACCGTAATATCAACTGGTTATGTTATATTGTGGAACACAATCATCAAAAAGGAGTAACCTCAGCAGTGGCGCTTGCTTGTATAGAAGCCTAAGGCTGTGCAATGGCATAGCCTTATTTTGTTAATTTTGCAGACAAGACTTATTTCCCAAACCCTTATCACAGTCAAGACACCTATTTTATAGTAAAAAAATGAAAAAGTGATGTAATATAACAGAATAAAATAAAACAGAATATTTTTCAAAATGAAAAGAGTTGCCACTGCGAAGTGATGCGCATCTCGCGTCTGTAACAGTTATTCTCAGAGTGATCATTTGAAACGGGGCTCAATTTAGTGAGTTGAAAGACAATTTCTCAGGGTTACAAACCAATCTCTCTTTTCGATATACAGACATTTGATTTAGTTTATTTATCCTTTTCTTTGGAATTTTCTAAATGGATGAACAATTCCACATTGTACACTGCATGGTGATGAATTACAGCCACGACATCTGTTTGGTGAGTAGGCCTATGCTTAATGATTCTGATGAAAATATGTTATTTGTCTATAGCACGCTTGGTCTAGCTAGCGCTTTACGCTGGAGACACAATAGCATTATTTTATTCCATCTCTCATTTTAAAGTTAGAATCAATGAAATGACGTTGCCACAAGCAGCACCACAGGTATTGCGATGAGCGAGATGCAAGACTTCACTCTCAGACTGTCACACAGTATCTGCACATGTGCATGGGTTTGCTTCACACTGTTACAGCATGGTAGCAACGGGACTTAAACAATGGAGAAGTTTAGCCTCGCAGTTCAATGGTCTTAGTTGTTGCGTAAATTGACCCACTATCTGTTTACTTTGTGCATCTTCGTCATATCGCTGAGTCTACCTTTAATATCTTAAGGTAATATATTAATAATATATTATTTCATAGCACAGTTCAATTTAAGATTCAGATGCATCAATCTCCCTTTGTTCTGTGGACTGTTGTTAAACAAGCTTATCCATTTCTCATTTATTTAGTGTTTCAGTCACTCCAGTCCAGACTTCTTGGCAGTTTCTGACTAAATTAATATTTACATCCAATCCAAACACTAACTGTGACTCTGTCCATAATTGACTGGATTGGAATATTTGGCTGCCTGTTAGTGCAGAAGCGTACAGTGTACTAGTGCGAAAGGAAACCTCCTGTGTCCATGTCGGCTGGCTACTTCTTACAGTATGCTGTGTCCTTTTTCACCTGCAGCACAGTGTCGTGGCCATGCATAATGCATGATTTTACCTCCACTGTGTGTTGTCAGGCTTCTCTACACACTGCTGTCGGACTGGGAACAGCAGACACCGAGGATTCCTCACCCGCTGGTCACAGTCTAGTGGCTTTCTCTCGCTCGCTCTTCCACTCTCTCTTCTCTCTGTGCTCTTCCTCTCCCTACGCTCCCTCTCTTCTGTTCCTTTGTTCTCCTCTACCTATAGTTCTTGCAGATCCAATTTCTCTCAATTCAAATTCATGATTTATTCACTTTTTTTTCTTCTCACCTTTCTCTCATCCCTTCTTCCTGTGTCAGAGGTGACCTGTCCCTGCAGGTGTCATGTCACACTGTGTTCCTTCCCGTGTCCTGTTTAGTTGGGGACCTGACCCCAGTCAAAATGTGACTTCTTCAGTGATGCGTGAGGGACAGAAGCTATCCTCCCTGGCCTCTGCTCTCTCTGACCCTGACACACCTCCCTCATCACCCTGAGCCAATCACATACCTGAGCTCCAACACAGTGGCAAACATTAGAGAAGACTCAGAGAGAAATTAGTGCTTCTAACCTGACTGGACAGGTCCTTTTATGTTTGACCTCTGCCTCAGTGTTGGCATAGTAGCATAATGCACTTCACTGGATTAAGGGTTTACTATTCAGGGTCCAAGGTCTGTGTGTGTGTGTGACCATTTAGTGATGTGGGAGAGCTCTGTGCTTAGGGGCCCTGCTTTAATTAGGCTCTTATTGAGTTAAAGCCCCCTTCTCTTCCCCTCCCTCTTCACCAACTCCTCCTTTTTCCTCTACCTCCTTCTGCTCCACGTCCTCCTTTCCCCCCTCCACCACGACCTACTTATGCCTTTTCTCCTCCTTCGACTCCTGCTTTTCCTCCCTCTCTCCACCCACTCCTCCACCTCCTGTTCCCCTCCTCCTTCTCCCCTGTTATGTAGAGGCCTCCTCTAGTTGCAGTCATCTGTCCGGTGGGTTCTGTCCTGCCCTCAGGCTGCTCTGCTCTGGTCTGGTCTCCTCTGATGCTCCTCATTATTAAGTGTGCTCGGGTCTCTGGTCAAACAGACGTGGCTTTGTGTCTGGACTATGTGGGAAGAAAGCAGCTCTGGTCGGTCCACTTCAGCCTGCTAATTATACTCCCTCTACTGTAGCAAGAGGCAGGGAGGAAGGCTCTAAGGGGCACTGAGGTATTAGTGCCTGGGCCACATATTAACACAGTCTCCTCTGAACAGTTGATGTTGAGATGTCTATTACTTGAACTCTGTGAAGCCTTTATTTGGGCTGCAATTTCTGAGGCTGGTAACTCTAATGAACTTAAGCTCTGCAGCAGAGGGAACTCTTGGTCTTCCATTCCTGTTTCATCATAGCGCTTGATGGTTTTTGCGACTGCACTTGAAGAAACTTTCAAAGTTCTTGACATTTTCCGTATTGACTGACCTTCATGTCTTAAATTTAATGATGGACTGTCATTTCCAATTTGTAAGTCGCTCTGGATAAGAGCGTCTGCTAAATGACGTAAATGTAAATTTCTCTTTGCTTATTTGAGCTGTTCTTGCCATAATATGGACTTGGTCTTTTACCAAATTGGGCTATCTTCTGTATTACCCCCCTACCTTGTCACAAAACAACTGATTGGCTCAAACACATTAAGACGGGAATAAATTCCACAAATTAACTTAAGAAGGCACACCTGTTAATTGAAATGCATTCCAGGTGACTACCTCATGAAGCTGGTTGAGAGAATGCCATGGGTGGCTATTTTGAAGAATCTCAAATATAAAATATATTGTGATTTGTTTAACACTTTTTTTGGTTACTACATGATTCCATATGTGTTATTTCATAGTTTTGATGTCTTCACTATTCTACAATGTAAAACATTTTTTAAATAAAGAAAAACCCTTGAATGAGTAGGTGTGTCCAAACTTTTGGCTCGTTGTGTGTGTGTGTATATAGAGATATATATATATATATATATATATATCTCGCTGACAAATGCACAGTGTTGTACAGCTACTGCTTGCTCTGGTCCTATACTACACTCTCTATGGAATGTTAGTCTGGAAAACCCAACCTGAAACCGTGTCTAGGGTCTGGTTTCAATGATGGACTCTTTTGGCAACTTCGATTAAATACAATTTGGGGTTGGTCCTCTTCAGACAGACAACTCTCCCAACAAATCACGAGGCAAACATGCCAGAACGTTGCGATTCAAGTTTACAGACAAAACCGTGGCAGTGGTTTTAGTGAAGGTAGTTGATTCAAACTTGCCACTTGCGATATGCGCTCGGTAAAAATAACCTCCCGTGATCTCCATCTTGCTAGCTACTATTTTGTATTTTATTCAAGCGGATAAAGTAGTGACATAGACAGTGAAGTAGTTCCTATAAGAGTCCTCCATTGAAACCAGAACCTATTCTCACTGTTGCCTCAGTCATTTGTCCTCCTCACCTCATCTTCTCAGTGTGTTTTCTATTGTATGGCTCACTTGCTGCTGTTACTTCTTGAGGTGGTTGGACATGCAGACTTTGATTTTAGCATGTTTGTGTGTCTCTGTGGGTGTGAGCACAGCTAGAGCTGGCAGGGCATCGATCGACAGGCTGCCGTCGCACTAATCGTGCAGGTCTGGCATGATACACACACACACACACACACACGTCTCACATGCACACACACCTTGACACTGTGCAGCTGTGCAGCGATGACTCACCCTGGATAAATAAGCAGCAATACAGGCCTGTTGCTGTAGTTACAGTAATAAGGTGGTCTTAGGACCCTGCTTTTTCCCAGTCATAATATTCCCTTCCTGCTGTGTGACATCTAACTGCTCATCCTTATCATCCTGTCCCCCCAGGGGGTTGAGCCTGTGTATGTATGTGAGTGTGCCCCTGCTGTGACACTCCAGAGGGAATGGAGGCCCGCCCGTGCCGTTAATCAGCCGTACCGGAATCGTTAGTGCCGCCACACACCGTCACTGGATGAATGAAATGGGGCCTGTCATCTCCACTCATATCCCACACCGGAGATGGATGGGCGCAGAGGGGGGTCCCTGCTGCCTGCCCAGCCGCCCACAGTACACGTTCAGCTGGGATGGATTCTCACAACATAGGCCTATACCCATGAGCCCTGGAGAAGGATGGGTTCTTGTGACATAGTGCTTAGTCGTCATTCAGAAAGACAAGAAGAAACACACACAAAAAACAACAAAGATGCTTTTGTATTCTGCAAGTTTCCTTGCTGTGTGTTGGCGTGAGGCTGTGTGGCTGCCAGACCATCTGTTGAGTCTCCTGCCTGCTCAAATATCTGGCACTGGTTGGCAGGACGGGCTGGTCTGTTTGTGCCTCACCACACAGAGAAGTGCCAGGGATGTCTTTAGTGAACCCAGCAGGAGACCGCTTGGTCCAGTCTGGAGCTTCACAAATACTTTTGAGGTGTTTTATGCTTCAGTCAGGACTGTAGGTTAGGGCTGTCTGGGTCTGATTTAGTCTCAGGAAGCCCCTTGCAGAACGTTTATAAAGACTTTTGGGGTATTGTCTGTTTACCTCAGGACTGTACTGTAAGGACTGTCTGGGAGGACAGTACATAGGAAGGATGTGCTCAGGAGGGGGGGGGGCAATCTAGAACAAAAAGTTGGCTGGTATGATGCATTGTTTTGACCTTTTTATGGTTTTGTTTTTACATGGCACAGCCAGTCCACAAGGTGTCGCAGCGCCCGTCTTACGTTCTTTGGGGAGAACCCTGGTGATTTCATGTTTCAGACTCTGGCTTATTTGCTCCAGTCTGTGCTCAGGAGTCAGGCGGTCTGCCCGGACAGGCCTTGGCTGTGGAGAAGGAGAGGGGCTGCCCAGCTAAGACAGTAGCACAGTCACTGGGAGGACTGTTGTCTGCTACAGGTTTGGCCCAGGGACCACCACTATCTCTCCACCAGCATAATGTCAGCCAGGAAGGCCTCTGGCTCCTAGCTATGACACAATGGAACCTGTGATACACTGGTGGTGGAAGGGAATGAAAGCATTTCTGTGCAATCAGCCTCTCGTGATACTTTATATTGGAAGCCTGGAGACACACTGCTGAAGACACTGGCATGTGTTCAGAATCAGATCTGGATACAGTCAGCGCTGAAATAAGCCTGGTTAAACCACAGTAGAGGAGCTGTTCAGGAAGGAAGGAATTACAGAACGGAGTGGTCAGTGAGTGTACAGCCTTTCCTGGACATGTTGGTTCTACCACTGTGTAATTTCAGACAGGACTGGAGATGTTTCTGTGTTCGTCAGAGTCAGATCTGGAGACGTGGCCAACAGTGGAAAACAGAACAGGGGAGAGAGCAGACCAGACCAGGCAGCTGCAGCCGTGTACTACTCTGCCAGAGAGGGAGGGAGAGAGAGCTCTCCTCTGGTGCCCATAAAGAAACAGGCCTCCTCTCACGCCTTTTTTTTGTGTTCTAGCAACAGAAAATAACCTTCTTGCATATGCACTTTGAAGGATTGGTGATTGAGGGGACGTGGGTGCATTTTCACTGTGGCCAAATTGCAGTTTTAGTGTTTGTGTGTGTGATGGAGGTGGTGTGAGGAGTATGGGGAAGAGGGGTGGCAGAGGGAGGTTAAATTAGTAGCACCCTACCACACCCTTTAGCAGCTCACCCCTAACACACACACACACACACACCGTCACAACACACACCGTCACAAACACAGTACAGGGTATATGGTGGTGTATGAATTGAGCACAGGGGATCGATAGAGCTGTAAATAGATCAACATGCTTTGCAGTCCCTGTCTCTGTCCTCTCCTGCTCTGCTCTACAGTCCCTGTCTCTGTCCTCTCCTGCTCTGCTCTGCAGTCCCTGTCTCTGTCCTCTCCTGCTCTGCTCTGCAGTCCCTGTCTCTGTCCTCTCCTGCTCTGCAGTTCCTGTCTCTGTCCTCTCCTGCTCTGCTCTGCAGTTCCTGTCTCTGTCCTCTCCTGCTCTGCTCTGCAGTCCCTGTCTCTGTCCTCTCCTGCTCTGCAGTTCCTGTCTCTGTCCTCTCCTGCTCTGCTCTGCAGTCCCTGTCTCTGTCCTCTCCTGCTCTGCAGTTCCTGTCTCTGTCCTCTCCTGCTCTGCTCTGCAGTTCCTGTCTCTGTCCTCTCCTGCTCTGCTCTGCAGTCCCTGTCTCTGTCCTCTCCTGCTCTGCAGTCCCTGTCTCTGTCCTCTCCTGCTCTGCTCTGCAGTCCCTGTCTCTGGCCTCTCCTGCTCTGCTCTGCAGTCTCTGTCCTCTCCTGCTCTGCTCTGCAGTCTCTGTCCTCTCCTGCTCTGCTCTGCAGTCCCAGTCTCTGTCCTCTCCTGCTCTGCTCTACAGTCTCTGTCCTCTCCTGCTCTGCTCTACAGTCTCTGTCCTCTCCTGCTCTGCAGTCTCTGTCCTCTCCTGCTCTGCTCTGCAGTCCCAGTCTCTGTCCTCTCCTGCTCTGCTCTGCAGTCCCAGTCTCTGTCCTCTCCTGCTCTGCTCTGCAGTCCCTGTCTCTGTCCTCTCCTGCTCTGCACAGCTCATCAACAGACTCCATGCAGCCAGTCAAGGCCAAAAATAGTAGCACCCCGCCTTGAGGTCTGTGCCTCTCTCTCTTTTTTATTTATGTATTTATTTTGTATATATGCAGCAGGCACAGTGCAATCAGTCTCTCCACAGAATGGTAGACACATTGTTTTCCCCTCGACAGGGTGGTCATGCCCCCAAACAACACCACTTCATAAATTGCTGTCCTGGCAGCATTTCAACAGTCACACCCAGGACTAGCATTAAGTAGGGACTGCTAGAAGACAGAGCGCTCTATACCATGCTGCTTAATTACTTTATAAAGCAGGGGCATACATTTCTTTCTTTCTCCCTCCCTCCCCCTTTTTGTTTAGTCTAATCACTCTTTAATTTAGGGAGCAGGTGACTTGAGTAAATCCATTAGAGATATTCACTCTTCTTTTCTCTTTTCCT
>NW_028156586.1:0-36234 GCF_964263955.1 Coregonus lavaretus
CTCTGTGTCTCTCTCCATCTCTCTGTGTATCTCTCTATCTCTATGTGTCTCTCTCCATCTCTCTGTGTCTCTCTCCATCTCTTTCTGTCTTTCTCTTTCTCCTGTCTCTCCCTCTCTGTTTCTCTCCATCTCTCTGTCTCTCTCCATCTCTCCGTGTCTCTCTCCATCTCTTTGTGTCTCTTTCCATCTCTATCTGTCTCTCTCCATCTCTGTTCTCTCTCCATCTCTCTGTGTCTCTCACCATCTCTCTGTGTCTCTCTCTATCTCTCTGTGTCTCTCTCCATCTCTGTGTCTCTCTCCATCTCTCTGTGTCTCTCACCATCTCTCTGTGTCTCTCTCCATCTCTCTGTGTCTCTCTCCATCTCTCTGTGTCTCTCTCCATCTCTCTGTGTCTCTCCCCGTCTCTGTCCATCTCTTTCTGTCTTTCTCTTTCTCTCTGTCTCTCTCCATCTATCTGTGTCTCTCTCCATCTCTCTGAATTTCTCTCTATCTCTCTGTCTCTCTCCATCTCTCTGTGTCTCTCTCCATCTCTCTGTGTCTCTCTCCATCTCTTTGTGTCTCTTTCCATCTCTCTGTGTCTCTCTCCATCTCTCTGTGTCTCTCTCCTTCTCTCTGGGTCTCTCTCCTCTCTCTCTGTATGTCTCTCCTCTCTCTCTCTGTGTCTCTCTCCTCTCTCTGTGTCTCTCTCCTCTCTCTCTCTGTATCTCTCTTTCCTCTCTCTCTCTGTATATCTCTCCTCTCTCTCTGCATATCTCTCCTTGCTTCTCTCCTCTCTCTCTTTCTCTGTATATCCCTCCTTGCCTCTCTCTCTGTATATCTCTCCTCTCTCTCTGTATATCTCTCCTCTCTCTCTCTCTGTATATCTCTCCTTGCTTCTCTCCTCTCTCTCTCTCTGTATCCCTTACCTCTCTCCTCTCTCTTTCTGTATATCTCTCCTCTCTCTCTCTGTATATATCTCCTCTCTCTCTGCATATCTCTCCTTGCTTCTCTCCTCTCTCTCTTTCTCTGTATATCCCTCCTTGCCTCTCTCTGTATATCTCTCCTCTCTCTCTCTCTCTCTCTCTCTCTCTCTCTCTCTCTCTCTCTCTCTCTCTGTATATCTCTCCTCTCTGTCTCTCTCTCTCTGTATATCTCTCCTCTCTCAATTCAATTCAATTCAATTTCAATTCAATTTAAGGGCTTTATTGGCATGGGAAACGTGTGTTAACATTGCCAAAGCAAGTGAAGTAGATAGTAAACAAAAGTGAAATAAACAATAAATATTAACAGTAAACATTACACTCAGAAGTTTCAAAAGAATAAAGACATTTCAAATGTCATATTATGTATATATACAGTGTTGTAACAATGTGCAAATAGTTAAAGTACAAATGGGAAAATAAATAAACATAAATATGGGTTGTATTTACAATGGTGTTTGTTCTTCACTGGTTGCCCTTTTCTTGTGGCAACAGGTCACAAATCTTGCAGCTGTGATGGCAAACTGTGGTTTTTCATCCAGTAGATAAGGGAGTTTATCAAAATTGGGTTTGTTTTCGAATTCTCTCTCTCTCTCTCTCTCTCTGTATATCTCTCCTCTCTCTCTCTCTATATATATATCTCTCCTCTCTCTCTCTCTCTCTCTCTGTATATCTCTCCTCTCTCTCTCTCTCTGTATATCTCTCCTCTCTCTCTCTCTCTCTCTCTCTGTATATCCCTCCTTGCCTCTCTCTCTGTATATCCCTCCTTGCCTCTCTCTCTGTATATCTATCCTTGCCTCTCTCTCTCTCTCTCTCTCTCTCTCTCTCTCTCTCTCTCTCTCTCTCTCTGTGGACACACCACACACAGTCTTTCTCTTGGTTTCAAGACTGTCTATAATGTGTCTGTCTCTCTGTGGACATATCACACTGTCTTTCTCTAGGTTTCAAGACTGTCAATAATGTGTCTGTCTCTCTGCAGGTATTCTGCTGTCATGTCATTTTCCAGTGAGTTCATGTCTCAGATGTAGTGGTACAGGTATGTGACACACAAAAACACACTCCCTCCTGTCTGTCTCTAAGTCTGAAGAATATACACACATACAGAGACTAGCTGTCTCCCTCCATCCTCTATATATCTCCCTCCATCCTGTATATATCTCCCTCCCTCCCTCCTCTATATATCTCCCTCCCTCCCTCCTCTATATATCTCCCTCCCTCCTCTATATATCTCCCTCCATCCTCTATATATCTCCCTCCCTCCCTCCTCTATATATCTCCCTCCCTCCCTCCTCTATATATCTCCCTCCATCCTCTATATATCTCCCTCCCTCCTCTATATATCTCCCTCCCTCCCTCCTCTATATATCTCCCTCCCTCCCTCCTCTATATATCTCCCTCCCTCCCTCCTCTATATATCTCCCTCCCTCCTCTATATATCTCCCTCCCTCCTGTATATATCTCCCTCCCTCCCTCCTCTATATATCTCCCTCCCTCCTCTATATATCTCCCTCCCTCCCTCCTCTATATATCTCCCTCCCTCCCTCCTCTATATATCTCCCTCCCTCCCTCCTCTATATATCTCCCTCCATCCTCTATATATCTCACTCCCTCCTGTCTGTCTCTAAGTCTGAAGAATATACACACATACAGAGACTAGCTGTCTCCCTCCATCCTCTATATATCTCCCTCCCTCCCTCCTCTATATATCTCCCTCCCTCCCTCCTCTATATATCTCCCTCCATCCTCTATATATCTCCCTCCCTCCCTCCTCTATATATCTCCCTCCCTCCCTCCTCTATATATCTCCCTCCCTCCCTCCTCTATATATCTCCCTCCATCCTCTATATATCTCCCTCCCTCCTCTATATATCTCCCTCCCTCCTCTATATATCTCCCTCCATCCTCTATATATCTCACTCCCTCCTGTCTGTCTCTGTCTGAAGAATATACACACATACAGAGACTAGCTGTCTGTGTGAGTATGTGTTCTAGTTGTGTGTACATTACTCAGCTCATTTCTCATTTGACTTGAAGTCTCTGCTACTCTCATCAACCTCTGATGCTTTCTCTTCCTCTCCCTCCCTCCTCTATATATCTCCCTCCCTCCTCTATATATCTCCCTCCCTCCCTCCTCTATATATCTCCCTCCCTCCCTCCCTCCTCTATATATCTCCCTCCCTCCCTCCTCTATATATCTCCCTCCCTCCCTCCTCTATATATCTCCCTCCCTCCTCTATATATCTCCCTCCCTCCCTCCTCTATATATCTCCCTCCCTCCCTCCCTCCCTCCTCTATATATCTCCCTCCCTCCCTCCTCTATATATCTCCCTCCCTCCCTCCTCTATATATCTCCTTCCCTCCCTCCTCTATATATCTCCCTCCCTCCCTCCTCTATATATCTCCCTCCCTCCTCTATATATCTCCCTCCCTCCCTCCTCTATATATCTCCCTCCCTCCTCTATATATCTCCCTCCCTCCTCTATATATCTCCCTCCCTCCTCTATATATCTCCCTCCCTCCCTCCTCTATATATCTCCCTCCCTCCTCTATATATCTCCCTCCCTCCTCTATATATCTCCCTCCCTCCTCTATATATCTCCCTCCCTCCCTCCTCTATATATCTCCCTCCCTCCCTCCTCTATATATCTCCCTCCCTCCCTCCCTCCTCTATATATCTCCCTCCCTCCCTCCTCTATATATCTCCCTCCCTCCTCTATATATCTCCCTCCGTCCTCTATATATCTCCCTCCCTCCTCTATATATCTCCCTCCCTCCCTCCTCTATATATCTCCCTCCCTCCTCTATATATCTCCCTCCCTCCCTCCTCTATATATCTCCCTCCCTCCTCTATATATCTCCCTCCCTCCCTCCTCTATATATCTCCCTCCCTCCCTCCTCTATATATCTCCCTCCCTCCCTCCTCTATATATCTCCCTCCCTCCCTCCTCTATATATCTCCCTCCCTCCCTCCTCTATATATCTCCCTCCCTCCCTTCTCTATATATCTCCCTCCCTCCTCTATATATCTCCCTCCCTCCCTCCCTCCTCTATATATCTCCCTCCCTCCCTCCTCTATATATCTCCCTCCCTCCTGTATATATCTCCCTCCCTCCCTCCTCTATATATCTCCCTCCCTCCCTCCTCTATATATCTCCCTCCCTCCCTCCTCTATATATCTCCCTCCCTCCCTCCTCTATATATCTCCCTCCCTCCCTCCTCTATATATCTCCCTTCCTCCTCTATATATCTCCCTCCCTCCTCTATATATCTCCCTCCCTCCCTCCTCTATATATCTCCCTCCCTCCCTCTCGGTCTTTCTCTCTCTGTGTTGTACCTCAGAGGGTCCTCGACACCTGTTTCAGAGATGATAGAGGAGAGTCTACTGAATCCAATTAGACATACGGTTCTTGAGATCTTGATATGCACATACAGTGGGGAAAAAAATATTTAGTCAGCCACCAATTGTGCAAGTTCTCCCACTTAAAAAGATGAGAGAGGCCTGTAATTATCATCATAGGTACACGTCAACTATGACAGACAAAATGAGAAAAAAATTCCAGAAAATCACATTGTAGGATTTTTAATGAATTTATTTGCAAATTATAGTGGAAAATAAGTGTTTGGTCAATAACAAAAGTTTCTCAATACTTTGTTATATACCCTTTGTTGGCAATGACACAGGTCAAACATTTTCTGTAAGTCTTCACAAGGTTTTCACACACTGTTGCTGGTATTTTGGCCCATTCCTCCATGCAGATCTCCTCTAGAGCAGTGATGTTTTGGGGCTGTCGCTGGGCAACACAGACTTTCAACTCCCTCCAAAGATTTTCTATGGGGTTGAGATCTGGAGACTGACTAGGCCACTCCAGGACCTTGAAATGCTTCTTACGAAGCCACTCCTTCGTTGCCCGGGCGGTGTGTTTGGGATCATTGTCATGCTGAAAGACCCAGCCACGTTTCATCTTCAATGCCCTTGCTGATGGAAGGAGGTTTTCACTCAAAATCTCATGATACATGGCCCCATTCATTCTTTACTTTACACGGATCAGTCGTCCTGGTCCCTTTGCAGAAAAACAGCCCCAAAGCATGATGTTTCCACCCCCATGCTTCACAGTAGTTATGGTGTTCTTTGGATGCAACTCAGCATTCTTTGTCCTCCAAACACGACGAGTTGAGTTTTTACCAAAAAGTTATATTTTGGTTTCATCTGACCATATGACATTCTCCCAATCCTCTTCTGGATCATCCAAATGCACTCTAGCAAACTTCAGACGGGCCTGGACATGTACTGGCTTAAGCAGGGTGACACGTCTGGCACTGCAGGATTTGAGTCCCTGGCGGCCTAGTGTGTTACTGATGGTAGGCTTTGTTACTTTGGTCCCAGCTCTCTGCAGGTCATTCACTAGGTCCCCCCGTGTGGTTCTGGGATTTTTGCTCACCGTTCTTGTGATAATTTTGACCCCACGGGGTGAGATCTTGCGTGGAGCCCCAGATCGAGGGAGATTATCAGTGGTCTTGTATGTCTTCCATTTCCTAATAATTGCTCCCACAGTTGATTTCTTCAAACCAAGCTGCTTACCTATTGCAGATTCAGTCTTCCCAGCCTGGTGCAGGTCTACAATTTTGTTTCTGGTGTCCTTTGACAGCTCTTTGGTCTTGGCCATAGTGGAGTTTGGGGTGTGACTGTTTGAGGTTGTGGACAGATGTCTTTTATACTGATAACAAGTTCAAACAGGTGCCATTAATACAGGTAACGAGTGGAGGACAGAGGAGCCTCTTAAAGAAGAAGTTACAGGTCTGTGAGAACCAGAAATCTTGCTTGTTTGTAGGTGACCAAATACTTATTTTCCACCATAATTTGCAAAGAAATTCATTAAAAATCCTACAATGTGATTTTCTGGAAATTTATTTCGCAATTTGTCTGTCAAAGTTGACGTCTACCTATGATGAAAATTACAGGCCCCTCTCATCTTTTTAAGTGGGAGAACTTGCACAATTGGTGGCTGACTAAATACTTTTTTCCCCCACTGTATAATGCATTGGCTGAAATCGTAGATCCAAGTTGTCATTCACCATGTTGAATTCACAGTGTGGGGATGTTTTTCAGCGGCAGGGACTGGAAGACTAGTCAGGATCGAGGGAAAGATGAACGTAATAAAGTACAGAGAGATCCTTGATGAAAACCTGCTCCAGAGCGCTCAGGACCTCAGACTGGGGTGAAGGTTCACCTTCCAACAGGACAACGACCCTAAGCACACAGCCAAGACAACACAGGAGTGGCTTCGGGACAAGTCTCTGAATGTCCTTGAGTGGCCCAGCCAGAGCCCGGACGTGAACCCGTTCGAACATCTATGGAGAGACCTGAAAATAGCTGTGCAGCGACGCTCCCCATCCAACCTGACAGAGCTTGAGAGGATCTGCAGAGAAGAATGGGAGAAACTCCCCAAATACAGGTGTGCCAAGCTTGTAGCGTCATACCCAAGAAGACTCAAGGTTGTAATCGCTGCCAAAGGTGCTTCAACAAAGTACTGAGTAAAGGGTCTGAATACTTATGAAATGTAATATTTCCATTTTTTATTTTGTATACATTTGTAAACATTTCTAAAAAGCTGTTTTTGCTTTGTCATTATGGGTTATGTTGTGTGGATCGATGAGGAAAAAAACAATTTAATCAATTTTAGAATAAGGCTGTAACGTAACAAAATGTGGGAAAAGTCTGGGGTGGGATGTGGAGGGGTTAGTTGTTGTGTTATTCTAATAAAAGTTATATAGCCATAAGAACAAAAAACACTGTGTGGTTCTCTCAATGTTGCATTAGAATAAAAACTAAAATTGTTCAAGTGAAAATGCTCAACAGTAAAATGTCCCTAGTAGAATGCTTGTTTGATGCTAATGCAAACTGGAGGGAAAAAAAAGACATGTTAGAATGCTTAGTTTCATAATGACTATCATTTTGATTGTTGATACTATTACTATTGCAATGAATTACTAATAATCAAAAATGGTTTAAATATAATCAAGGCTTTTAGGAAGCAAATACCAAGACATTTGTTTGTTATTCTGCTTTTTTTGTTTTGTTCCTGAGAATAGTGCACAAATAAATATCCATAGGGTGGCAACATTCTGTAAATAATGACAATTGAGTTCCATGAAGTGTCAGGCGTCGATGTTCATTGTTGATCAACAGAATTAGACAAAGTAAAGTCAGAAAGACTGTTCTCCAATGTGTTGATCATGTGACCGTTAGAGGAAACCGCATCCGAGAATTTGTTTTCACCGGACGACGCCCTTGTTCGGACTATTGACAACGGAAATAGCGTCCGATAGGGGGCAGCAATACGCTAGGTCCAGTAAATACAAAACAGAAATAGACGCCAATAGTAGTAGGGTCATTCCACCAATAGTAGCAGGGTCATTCCACCAATAGTAGCAGGGTCATTCCACCAATAGTAGCAGGGTCATTCCACCAATAGTAGCAGGGTCATTCCACCAATAGTAGCAGGGTCATTCCACCAATAGTAGCAGGGTCATTCCACCAATAGTAGCAGGGTCATTCCACCAATAGTAGCAGGGTCATTCCACCAATAGTAGCAGGGTCATTCCACCAATAGTAGTAGGGTCATTCCACCAATAGTAGCAGGGTCATTCCACCAATAGTAGCAGGGTCATTCCACCAATAGTAGCAGGGTCATTCCACCAATAGTAGCAGGGTATTTCCACCAATAGTAGTAGGGTCATTCCACCAATAGAGTGCATTTTGGGTAGTCAATTTTAACATTGTCATAAAGAGCACATGTTAAAAAAAACATACATTCGTGGAACCCTGTATTAATTGGAAAGATGGATTAATACACATCCATACAGTGACCAATCAGGATCACTCAACACCTCCTGAAAAGCCATTCTGGTGTGTCTTTGGCATTAAAATGTGGGTTATTGTCCCGCTGAAAAATAAAACTATCCCAGGTTTTGGTTTTCAAAAGACTACAGATGGTTTTCCTTTAACTTTTTACCTGGGCTTTGCTCCTTTAATATTTATTTTTAACCTGACAAACTCTCCAGTCCTTGCCGGTGACAAGCATACCCATAAAATGATGCTGCCCCCACAATACTTCACAATCGAAAGAAATATGAAAGGAGCAAAGCCCAGGTAAAAAGTTAAAGGAAAACCATCCGTGGTCTTCTGAAAACCTAAACCTCGTGTAGTTTTATTTGTCAGCGGGACAATTACACAAATGTTAATGCCAAAGATACCACAATGGCTTTCCAAGGTGTGGTGAGTGTTCCTGAATGGTCCAGTGTCAGTCCTGGCTTAAATCAAGGTTCTAATATTCATGTCAATCAATGATTCCCAAGCAAATCTACTGAGTTTGAGCAATTTTGACAAAAACAATGGATACAGTATATTGGAGCATATTCTGGGGGTAGCCCCGGGCCGGTTAGGGTTAGGGTTAGGTTAGTATATTGTAGAATATTCTGGGGTTAGCCCCGGGCCGGGACTCAAACCCAGGTCCAGCAACTGTTAAGCCAACACCTTAACCATTACGCCAAACGGTCCAAACCTCTTGACGAGGTTGCTAGATGTTGGGTTAAGGTCACTACATAACCCCCTTCCTTCAGGAGAGCGTGTCCCCACGCTTCTCAATACCAAGTCCCTCACTGATGGCCTAGTGGGTGCCATCCCACTTCTGACACCAATGTAGCAATTTCAGGGGGTAGCCCTGACCGGTCTAGTGACTGTCAAGCAAACACCTTAACCGTTATGTCCGAACCTCTTGACGAGGTTGCTAGGTGTTTGGTTAAGGTCGCTACAAAATGTTGCCCTAATAGGTTGGTAGAATCTTACGCAAAATGATTCACAGCTGTGATGGCTGGTAAAGGTGCTTCCACAAAGTATTAACTCTGGAGTATGAAGACATACGCAATCAATACATATTCATTGAAATGTATTTATTCATTTGGAACATTTTCTATAATTTGTCTTTCACTTAGAAAATGTGGAGTAGGTGGTGTAGATTGGTAGGAAAAAATCAAATGTAATCTCTTTTTAGATTAAATTTTAAGGCAGCAAAATGTGAAGACTGTAAAAGGGTTGTGTATTCTTTCATTATTATAGTGACTGTACATACAGACATTTTTGATGAATGGATTCATTGACACAGACACCATGGGCATTTCAGTAGTACATTGTATTAGAAACGGTAAAGAGCGGTCAGATCTCAGGTGTTCCTGTAAGGATGCCATCAGGCCCCAGAATGCCCCAGGGGAACAGAACACTTACAGAGGAAAACAAAGGTATAAAACACCTTGATAAACACTCACCAGACAGTTTATTAGGTACAGCACCCCGTTCACCAAAATGGATGGCCCCAGACAGTGAGTAGCGTAGCCGTTGCTTGCTATATAAAGCATGCAGATAGGCATCGAGGCATTCAGTTATTGTTCGATTAAACGTTAGAATGGGCAAAATGAGTGACCTAAGTGATGATCGCCGGTACCAGTCACGCCAGAACCAGTATCTCAGAAACGGCCGACCTCAATAGGCTTTTCACGCACGACAGTGTCTAGGGTTTCCCGAGAACGGCTCGACAAACAAAAAACATTCAGTCAGCGGCAGTCCATTGGGCAAAAACAGCTCATTGATAAGAGAGGTCGAAGGAGAATGGCAAGAATTGTGCAAGCGGGCCACAAACAGACAAATAACGGCGCAGTACAACAGTGGTGTGCAGAACAGCATCTCGGAACGCACAACTCGTCGATCCTTCGATTCCCACGGGAAAAATAAAAAAAAGAATGTATGCACTCACTAACTGTAAGTCGCTCTGGATAAGAGCGTCTGCTAAATGACTAAAATGTAAGTGGAAAAACATTGCCCGACGAATCCCGGTTCCTGTTGCGTCATGCTGATGACAGAGTCAGGATTTGATATAAACAGCATGAGTCCATAGACCTATCCTGCCTGGTGTCAACGGTACAGCGGGGGGGTGGTACACCACCATCCAATCTGCACCAACTGCATGATGCCATCAAGTCAGCTTGGACAAACATCCATGTGGAACGTTTCCAGCTGATGGAATCATGCCCAAAGAATTCAGGCTGTTCTGGAGGCAAATGGGGTTCCGACCCGGTACTAGATGGGTGTACCTAATAAACTGTACATACACCTGGATATACATACACCTGAATGCCTTATTGGGTTAGAGTTAAGTAAACATATTGATATAATACACCTGGATACCCTCACCAAGCCCTTATTGGGTTAGGGTTTGATAGTGTCACGAGGGAGGAGAATATTGCCCTCAAAAGAGAAAAACACACTATATAATACACCTGGATACTCAACAAGCCTTATTGTAATACACAAATAATAACCTAACCTTAATTAATCATCAAATAGAAATGGGAGTTCCTCCTTCACAACCAGAATAAAATGTATAGTCTTCCTTCGTAACCAGAATAAAACTGATAGTCTTGACGCACAACAATCTGTCAAAGAAAACTGTCACTCAACACATACAGTAACCTAACCTTAACCAAGTACAGGGGTGGGTAGGTACCATCCTAACCAAGTACAGGGGTGGGGAGGTACCATCCTAACCAAGTACAGGGGTGGGGAGGGTACCATCCTAACCAAGTACAGGGGTGGGGAGGTACCATCCTAGGCCAGTACAGGGGGGGGGAGGTACCATCCTAACCAAGTACAGGGGTGGGGAGGTACCATCCTAACCAAGTACAGGGGTGGGGAGGGTACCATCCTAGGCCAGTACAGGGGTGGGGAGGTACCATCCTAACCCAGTACAGGGGTGGGGAGGGTACCATCCTAGGCCAGTACAGGGGTGGGGAGGTACCATCCTAACCCAGTACAGGGGTGGGGAGGGTACCATCCTAGGCCAGTACAGGGGTGGGGAGGGTACCATCCTAGGCCAGTACAGGGGTGGGTAGGTACCATCCTAACCCAGTACAGGGGTGGGGAGGGTACCATCCTAACCAAGTACAGGGGTGGGGAGGGTACCATCCTAACCAAGTACAGGGAGGGCGCAATCATGCACAATAAAAACAATTTTGGAAGGAAGATAAAAATAAGACTGAACTAATTTGATTATGAGTTTAAATGTTTTACACATTTCTCCATTAATTTCATGACATTTTTTGGGGGGGACATGACAATGCATGTTAAAACACTGCAGATGAACCATGCTGGTGCCTTCCCCTATTGGACTAACTGGAACTTCCTGTACCCTTTCATGTGACTATGGCATTTCCTGTATCTGTGGCATATCTGTGTTTGTGTGTGTGTGTGTGTGTGTGTGCATGTGATGTGTGTGCATGTGCTATTGGACCATGGTAATATCCCAAGGCATTCGTGTTAGCTAGGTTTACAATTAGGTTTAGTTTTAGTGCTAGGTTTAGGGTTAGGTTTAGTTTTAGTGCTAGGTTTAGGGTTAGGTTTAGTTTTAGTGCTAGGTTTAGGGTTAGGTTTAGTTTTAGTGCTAGGTTTAGGGTTAGGTTTAGTTTTAGTGCTAGGTTTAGGGTTAGGTTTAGTTTTAGTGCTAGGTTTAGGGTTAGGGTTAGGCGTAGGGTTGCTCTGTACAGATGGCTTTAGTGAAATAGGGTTAGGGTTAGGGTTAGTTTTAGTGCTAGGTTTAGGTTTAGGGTTAGGCGTAGGGTTGCTCTGTACAGATGGCTTTAGTGAAATAGCACCGTCTTCTTTGTAAAAATACTGCTCTGAACCTTTTACTCTGCCCTAGAGCATCACAGATAGGTATAACATCCATACAAACCAATCATCTATAGCTAGGGATATTAGAAAACATATACTGGAAACTTTCCTGTCAACATTGCTTAAAATTCATATAAAACATTTATACTACTGAGGATCATTCAAGGTCTTCCTGACAGAACTAATTTAGGCCAAATATTTACACAAATGGTAATGTAATAGACTAACAGTGTAGAATGACAGGGTAATGTGGTAGACTAACAGGGAAATGTAGCAGACTAACATGGTAATGTAGTGGATTAACGGGGTAATGTAGTAAACTAACAGGTTAGACAACAGGGTAATGTAGTAGACCAACAGGGTAATGTAGTGGATTAACGGGGTAATGTAGTGGATTAACGGGGTAATGTAGTAAACTAACAGGGTAGACTAACAGGGTAGTGTAGCAGACTAACAGGGTAGTGTAGTAGACTAACAGGGTAATGTAGTAGACTAACAGGTTAATGTGGTAGACTAACAGGGTAATGTAGTAAACAAACAGGGTAGTGTAGTAGACTAACAGGGTAATGTAGTAAACTAACAGGGTAGACTAACAGGGTAGTGTAGCAGGCTAACAGGGTAGACTAACAGGGTAATGTAGCAGACTAACAGGGTAGTGTAGTAGACTAACATGGTAGACTAACAGGGTAGACTAACAGGGTAGTGTAGTAGACTAACAGGGTAATGTAGTAGACTAACATGTTAATGTAGTAAACTAACAGGGTAATGTAGCAGACTAACATGGTAGTGTAGTAGACTAACAGGGTAATGTAGTAAACTAACAGAGTAGACTAACGGGGTAGTGTAGTAGACTAACAGGGTAATGTAGTAAACAAACAGGGTAGTGTAGTAAACAAACAGGGTAGTGTAGTAGACTAACAGGGTAATGTAGTAAACTAACAGGGTAGACTAACAGGGTAGTGTAGCAGACTAACAGGGTAGACTAACAGGGTAGTGTAGCAGACTAACAGGGTAGACTAACAGGGTAATGTAGCAGACTAACAGGGTAGTGTAGTAGACTAACATGGTAGACTAACAGGGTACACTAACAGGGTAGTGTAGTAGACTAACAGGGTAATGTAGTAGACTAACATGTTAATGTAGTAAACTAACAGGGTAATGTAGCAGACTAACATGGTAGTGTAGTAGACTAACAGGGTAATGTAGTAAACTAACAGAGTAGACTAACGGGGTAGTGTAGTAGACTAACATGGTAATGTAGCAGACTAACAGGGTAATGTAGTAAACTAACAGGGTAGACTAACAGGGTAGTGTAGTAGACTAACAGGGTAATGTAGCAGACTAACAGGGTAGACTAATAGGGTAGTGTAGTAGACTAACAGGGTAGACTAACAGGGTAGTGTAGTAGACTAACAGGGTAGTGTAGTAGACTAACAGGGTAGTGTAGTAGACTAACAGGGTAGTGTAGTAGACTAACAGGGTAGTGTAGTAGACTAACAGGGTAATGTAGTAGACGGACAGGGTAATGTAGTAGACTAACAGGTTAATGTGGTAGACTAACAGGGTAGACTAACAGGGTAGTGTAGTAGACTAACAGGGTAGTGTAGTAGACTAACAGGGTGGTGTAGTAGACTAACAGGGTAGTGTAGTAGACTAACAGGGTAGTGTAGTAGACTAACAGGGTAGACTAACAGGGTAGTGTAGCAGACTAACAGGGTAGACTAACAGGGTAGTGTAGTAAACTAACAGGGTAGACTAACAGGGTGGACTAACAGGGTAGACTAACAGGGTATGTGTAGTAGACTAACAGGGTAGACTAACAGGGTAGACTAACAGGGTAGTGTAGCAGACTAACAGGGTAGACTAACGGGGTAGACTAACAGGGTAGTGTAGTAGACTAACAGGGTAGACTAACAGGGTATGTGTAGTAGACTAACAGGGTAGACTAACAGGGTAGACTAACAGGGTAGTGTAGCAGACTAACAGGGTGGACTAACAGGGTAGACAACAGGGAAAAGTAGTAGACTAACAGGGTAGTGTAGTAGACTGACAGGGTAATGTAGTAGACTAACAGGGTAATGTAGTAGACTGACAGGGTAGTGTAGTAGACTAACAGGGTAATGTAGTAGACTGACAGGGTAATGTAGTAGACTAACAGTAATGTAGTGTAGCACACAAACAGGGTAATGTAGTACACTAATAATATAATAATAATAATATGCCAGTCGTATGGGCGAGCACTAACAGGGTAACGATGAAGTCTCATCCTCTTCTCATCCTTCCCTAAACACAATAGTTGTTTAAATATATCTATTCCTAATAACCATTTATCATCAATTTCATTATTGGAAAATATGTCGATATTCTAGATATTTCGATGGAGGAGGTATTTTCTTGTATATTCATAAAAAGTTAATACTAAATGCTCAACTCCATGTGATGCTGTCTTTGGAAAATAGACATCTGAAAGCATACTGCCACTGGTGTTGCCAGGATACAGCCACTGGTGTTGCCAGGATACAGACACTGGTGTTGCCAGGATGAAGCCACTGGTGTTGCCAGGATAAAGCCATTGGTGTTGCCAGGTTACAGCCACTGGTGTTGCCAGGATACAGCCACTGGTGTTGCCAGATGACCTCCACAGATGGTTAGGGTTCAGGTGTGACAGCCCTCCAGTGATATCAGGGATTAGAGGTTCAGTTATCCAGTAGTTGTCGGAGTGCTCGCTCAATGTTCATGCGGTGTCCGACTCGTGTCACGCCCAGTTCAGCGAAGTCATCCTTGGTTAGGGCAGGGAGGTGGGAACCCTCAATCTCATGCTCCTGGAAGCGGGCACGATGCTCTGCCAGACCAACACTCTCCAGCCAGTCTCCCACATCATACTTACTCCACAGGGCCAGAGGGCGCTGGCGCCATGGCCGCAGGGTTAGCAAGGGGGAACCCAGTACGGGGGAGGGGCAGGGGGAGGCGTGGGGGGAGGGGGAGGGTGAGCGGGAGCGGTTTCGAGCACTGGCACTCCGCATTACGAAGCGGACCTCCTTGGGCTCCGAAGGCAAGCTGAGGCTAGAAGACTTGAGGATGGTGTGGTGGTGATGGGAGGAGCTAAGGCCAAAGCCCCGCCCAGGACTGACCTCTGACCTGTCTGGGGAGGGGGGGAGGACAGGGGCAGGTGAGGGGGAGGGGCTGGGACTGCGGCGAGGCGTGATTGGGTAGCGGCTCCCCGGCCGGACTGTGTAGGTAGTGCCACCGAAACCTCTCTGGGAGATGGTGTGGACATCCCCAAGACTACTAAACAACCTGAGAGAGAGGGAGAAGGATGGGGGGGTTGGGGGAGAGAGAGACAGGGAGATAGAGGGGGGAGAGAGAGACAGGGAGATGAGGGGGGAGAGAGAGACAAGGAGATAGAGGGGGAGAGAGAGACAGGGAGATAGAGGGGGGAGAGAGAGAGAGGGAGGGAGAGAGAGATGGAGGGGGAGAGAGATGGAGGGGGAGAGAGAGACAGTGATAGAGGGGGAGAGGGAGGGAGACAGAGTGAGATGGAGTGGGGAGAGGGAGGGAGGGAGAGGGAGAGAGATAGTGAGGGAGAGAGAGAGAGGGAGATGAGTGGGGAGGGAGAGGGAGATGGAGTGTGGAGAGATAGGGAGGGAGAGAGAAAGGGAGGGAGAGAGAAAGAGAGACATATAGGGAGATGACTTAGCTAAAGCATCAAATGAACAGAGCTTAGCATCAAAACTATACATTTATAAGAGTAGTTAATTAGTGCATATTATTAGCCCAGTTCTGAATAGTCTAAAGAGGAACAGCCATAGTCTAATGAAGGAAGTCAGTCTCATCTATGCTGCAGCCAGTGACCTGTTAAGCACACATTCACCCACATCAGGCATTAGTCAGTCCCTCCATGCTGCCTGCAGCCAGTGACCTGTTAAGCACACATTCACCCACATCAGGCATTAGGCAGTCCCTCCATGCTGCCTGCAGCCAGTGGCCTGTTAAGCACACATTCACCCACATCAGGCATTAGGCAGTCCCTCCATGCTGCAGCCAGTGGCCTGTTAAGCACACATTCACCCACATCAGGCATTAGGCAGTCCCTCCATGCTGCCTGCAGCCAGTGGCCTGTTAAGCACACATTCACCCACATCAGGCATTAGGCAGTCCCTCCATGCTGCCTGCAGCCAGTGACCTGTTAAGCACACATTCACCCACATCAGGCATTAGGCAGTCCCTCCATGCTGCCTGCAGCCAGTGACCTGTTAAGCACACATTCACCCATATCAGGCATTAGGCAGTCCCTGCATGCTGCAGCCAGTGGCCTGTTAAGCACACATTCACCCACATCAGGCATTAGGCAGTCCCTCCATGCTGCAGCCAGTGACCTGTTAAGCACACATTCACCCACATCAGGCATTAGGCAGTCCCTCCATGCTGCAGCCAGTGGCCTGTTAAGCACACATTCACCCACATCAGGCATTAGGCAGTCCCTCCATGCTGCAGCCAGTGGCCTGTTAAGCACACATTCACCCACATCAGGCATTAGGCAGTCCCTCCATGCTGCAGCCAGTGGCCTGTTAAGCACACATTCACCCACATCAGGCATTAGGCAGTCCCTCCATGCTGCCTGCAGCCAGTGGCCTGTTAAGCACACATTCACCCACATCAGGCATTAGGCAGTCCCTCCATGCTGCCTGCAGCCAGTGACCTGTTAAGCACACATTCACCCACATCAGGCATTAGGCAGTCCCTCCATGCTGCAGCCAGTGGCCTGTTAAGCACACATTCACCCACATCAGGCATTAGGCAGTCCCTCCATGCTGCAGCCAGTGACCTGTTAAGCACACATTCACCCACATCAGGCATTAGGCAGTCCCTCCATGCTGCAGCCAGTGACCTGTTAAGCACACATTCACCCACATCAGGCATTAGGCAGTCCCTCCATGCTGCAGCCAGTGGCCTGTTAAGCACACATTCACCCACATCAGGCATTAGGCAGTCCCTCCATGCTGCAGCCAGTGGCCTGTTAAGCACACATTCACCCACATCAGGCATTAGGCAGTCCCTCCATGCTGCAGCCAGTGGCCTGTTAAGCACACATTCACCCACATCAGGCATTAGGCAGTCCCTCCATGCTGCCTGCAGCCAGTGACCTGTTAAGCACACATTCACCCACATCAGGCATTAGGCAGTCCCTCCATGCTGCAGCCAGTGGCCTGTTAAGCACACATTCACCCACATCAGGCATTAGGCAGTCCCTCCATGCTGCCTGCAGCCAGTGGCCTGTTAAGCACACATTCACCCACATCAGGCATTAGGCAGTCCCTCCATGCTGCCTGCAGCCAGTGACCTGTTAAGCACACATTCACCCACATCAGGCATTAGGCAGTCCATCCAGGATTCCACGATTCTACGATCGCATAATCAACCAATCCACTTATATTAATCTAAATCTCGCAATTTTGACCAATCATCGCACTCCTACGGCATAAAAGCATTCAATCAAAGAGGGTTCGCAATTTCGACCACTATTACCACGTAAAACAGCCCAATCAAGCAACACGTCAAAAAACTTTTCCCCTTTGTCAGTGTGTGATGGGTTATGACTGACAGATTACAACTGACAGGCAGAACAATGAACAGGAATCCATTTCATTTACTACCTAAAATCACAGCTAAAGACCAAAATGTTTTACATGAAAGTGGGGGAAAATATTTTGCACTCTGTGTAACACAAGAGAAAGTCCCTTTGAATCAGCAAAGCCACCCCAGCAGCTGCAGATCCCTGTGACCAAAGCCACCCCAGCAGCTGCAGATCCCTGTGACCAAAGCGATAACATGGAAATCTGTGGTAGTGATACGCAGTTTGTGAACGATTTAAATATTTTTACTGACTCAAGAATCATTATTATTTTTTGTTTTATCTGTTGGCCGCAATGAATCAATGAATCAATGAATCGCAATGAAGGATTGATACACACTCCTCCGGCTCAGTGCAGCGGCTCCAGAGACCTGCTCAGACCAACAACTGTCTATCATATCTGAGCGCAGGAAAGAAAATCATGCTGCAGGCAGCATGTAGACGTATTCTGCTTAAAATTGTAGTAGCCCACATGAAAAAATACTACAGTACTTCCTGTAGAATTCTGTAGAATACTATACTACACCCTGTAGTAGTCCTCTAACATGTGTAGTACTTACTGTAGAATACTGTAGTATACTGTAGAATACTACAGTAAATGTTAAAGTAACGTCCACAAAAAAACGACACTTTTTTAACTTTAGTAAATACTACAGTATTTAATTTGCATATACCCTGCCCATTCCTCTCCCCCATATCCCCATTTGTGCTACCCATAAGTGGGAAACCTACATTACATTTTACAGTGCCTTGCAAAAGTATTCATCCCCCTTGGCGTTTTTCCTATTTTGTTGCATTACAACCTGTAATTTAAATGGATTTTTATTTGGATTTCATGTAATGGACATACACAAAATAGTCAAAATTGGTGAAGAGAAATGAAAAAAATAACTTGTTTCAAAAAATAAATAACGGAAAAGTGGTGCGTGCACATGTATTCACCCCCTTTGCTATGAAGCCCCTAAATAAGATCTGGTGCAACCAATTACCTTCAGAAGACACATAATTAGTTAAATAAAGTCCACCTGTGTGCAATCTAAGTGTCACATGATCTCAGCATATATACACCTGTTCTCAAAGGCCCCAGAGTCTGCAACACAACTAAGCAAGGGGCACCACCAAGCAAGCGGCACCATGAAGACCAAGGAGCTCTCCAAACAGGTCAGGGACAAAGTTGTAGAGAAGTACAGATCAGGGTTGGTTATAAAAAAATATCTGAAACTTTGAACATCACATAGAGCACCATTAAATCCATTATTAAAAAATGGAAAGAATATGGCACCACAACAAACCTGCCAAGAGAGGGCCGCCCACCAAAACTCACGGACCAGGCAAGGAGGGCATTAATCAGAGAGGCAACAAAGAGACCAAAGATAACCCTGAAGGAGCTGCAAAGCTCCACAGCAGAGATTGGAGTATCTGTCCATGGGATCACTTTAAGCCGTACACTCCACAGAGCTGGGCTTTACGGAAGAGTGGCCAGAAAAAAGCCATTGCTTGAAGAACAAAATAAGCAAACACATTTGGTGTTCACCAAAAGGCATGTGGGAGACTCCCCAAAGATATGGAAGAAGTTACTCTGGTCAGAAGAGACTAAAATTGAGCTTTTTGGCCATTAAGGAAAACGCTATGTCTGGCGCAAACCCAACACCTCTCATCACCCCGAGAACACCATCCCCACAGTGAAGCATGGTGGTGGCAGCATCATGCTGTGGGGATGTTTTTCATCGGCAGGGACTTGGAATCTGGTCAGAATTGAAGGAATGATGGATGGCGCTAAATACAGAGAAATTCTTGAGGGAAACCTGTTTCAGTCTTCCAGAGATTTGAGACTGGGTCGGAGGTTCACCTTCCAGCAGGACAATGACCCTAAGCATACTGCTAAAGCAACACTTGAGTGGTTTAAGAGGAAACATTAAATGTATTGGAATGGCCTCGTCAAAGCCCAGACCTCAATTCAATTGAGAATCTGTGGTATGACTTAAAGATTGCTGTACACCAGCGGAACCCATCCAACTTGAAGGAGCTGGAGCAGTTTTGCCTTGAAGAATGGCCAAAAATCCTAGTGGCTAGATGTGCCAAGCTTATAGAGACATACCCCAAGAGACTTGCACTGTAATTGCTGCAAAAGGTGGCTCTACAAAGTATTGACTTTGGGGGGTGAATAGTTATGCACGCTCAAGTTCAGTTTTTTTGTCTTATTTCTTGTTTGTTTTACAAAAATATATATTTTGCATCTTCAAAGTGGTAGGCATGTTGTGTAAATCAAATGATACAAACCCCCCAAAAATCCATTTTAATTCCAGGTTGTAAGGCAATAAAATAGGAAAAATGCCATGGGGGGTGAGTCATTTAGCAGACACGCTTACACAGAACGACTTACAGTTAGTGCATTCATCTTAAGATCTTACATGCCAAGTATAGACCATATATTGTGTTCCCTACAGGTTATAGAAAAGAGAAGAAGCCCCCAGTCCTACTTAACTACAGGTTATGGACAATTAGCTCTTTTAGTATTTCTCCAGTAAGTTTCCTCAAGGAGAAAGCCCCCCACTTTTATGTCAAAGGCAACAAAAACACTACTGTAAATACTACAGTATACCACAGTCTGCATGTTGTGTAAATCAAATGATACAAACCCCCCAAAAATCCATTTTAATTCCAGGTTGTAAGGCAACAAAATAGGAAAAACGCCAAGGGAGATGAATACTTTTGCAAGGCACTGTACAACAGTCTTTAAAAACACTACTGTAAATAATACAGTATACCATAGTCCGCAAAAAGACTACATTAATTATGGTAACACTTTACTTGAAACCCAACGTCATAACATGTTATGATAATATGTCATAACAGCTGACATAACCTGTCATAACCTGTAATTATATGTCATAACACTGTCATGACACATATATTTAGACCTGTCATGACACATATATTTATATTTAGACCTGTCATGACACATATATTTAGACCTGTCATGACACATATATTTAGACCTGTCATGACACATATATTTAGACCTGTCATGACACATATATTTAGACCTGTCATGACACATATATTTAGACCTGTTGTGACACATATATTTAGACCTGTCATGACACATATATTTAGACCTGTCATGACACATATATTTAGACCTGTCATGACACATATATTTAGACCTGTCATGACACATATATTTAGACCTGTCATGACACATATATTTAGACCTGTCATGACACATATATTTAGACCTGTTGTGACACATATATTTAGACCTGTCATGACACATATATTTAGACCTGTTGTGACACATATATTTAGACCTGTCATGACACATATATTTAGACCTGTTGTGACACATATATTTAGACCTGTCATGACACATATATTTAGACCTGTTGTGACACATATATTTAGACCTGTTGTGACATATATTGCGTTATTTTATTGCTGATTATGACACCTACATAAGAGTGTCAAAACCCATAAAACCCACCACACAAGACAAAACATTTCATTACACCATAGCCTACGTGTCAACAGTATGTTTATGTTATATAAAACATTTTAAATTGACCATGTTAAATGATCATTCTTACGCACACATTGATGTCAGACATGCAGGGAAACCCCAATGCTCTGTTGCTGATGACTGGGATAAATGCTGGAGCAGATTTCAGGAGCAGGACAAGACACCCTCTTTTATTTGGTACTTTCTACCTCTTTTTCTCCCCAATCCAATTGGTAGTTACAGTCTTGTCCCATCGCTGCAACTCCCGTATGGACTCGGGAGAGGCGAAGGTCGAGAGCCATGCGTCCCCCGAAACACAACCCTGCCAAACCACACAGCTTCTTGACACACTGCTCGCTTAACCCGGAAGGCAGCCGCACCAACGTGTCGGAGGAAACATTGTACAACTAGCAACCTTGTCAGCGTGCATGCGCCCGGCCCACCACAGGAGTCGCTAAAGCACGATGGGACAAGGACATCCCGGCCGGCCAAACCCTCCCCAAACCCAGACGACGCTGGGCCAATTGTACGTCGCCTCAGGGGTCTCCCGGTCGCGTCCGGCTGCGACACAGCCCGGGATCGAACCCAGATCTGTTGTGACGCCTCAAGCATTGCGATGCAGTGTCTTAGACCGCTGCGCCACTCGGAGGACTGACATAAGGGCAGTGATAGGCCTATCCGCTGCGCCACTCGGAGGACTGACATAAGGGCAGTGATAGGCCTATCTGGCCTATATGGTTATGATGGTCATAATGCTTCTGGACAGGGGCATAAAGTGTATTTTCTAGAAGTTATTTAACACATGATGAAAAAAACATGACTGTAGAGAATTAACCACAACAAAGGATTTAAGAAACAAACTTTGAAACGAAAGGAAACGTCTTGGCAGGGAAAATACTAATTTGAATGAATGTAGGTTTTGACACTCCTCTGTAGGTGTCATAACCAGCCATAAAATAACGCAATATGTCACAAAAGGTGTAACTATATGGGTCATGACAGTGTTATGACAAAATTATGACAGGTTATGACAAGTTATGTCAGCTGTTATGACATATTTTGACATGGTTAAGACTGTGTCATAACATGTTATGACAATTGGTGTCAAGTGAAGTGTTCCCTTAATTACTATAGTAAATACTACAGATTTACTTTACTACCGTATCTATACTAGTTAACTGTGAATACTGCAGTATTCTACAGTAAAAAACACAGTATTTTACCAAAGTATTTTATAGTATTTTTTCATGGTGGAGAACTGAGAATTTAACTTTTTGTTGCTGTATATACAATCGCAAATTGCATAGGAACATTTCAGTAAAACCGCCGCAGACATCACAACAACAAAAACATCACAAAAGCACTAGTGTAGAGACAGTTATCATTAGTGCACTAGATAGAGAGACAGTTATCATTAGGGCACTAGATAGAGAGACAGTTATCATTAGGGCACTAGATAGAGAGACAGTTATCATTAGGGCACTAGATAGAGAGCCAGTTATCATTAGGGCACTAGTGTAGAGACAGTTATCATTAGGGCACTAGTGTAGAGACAGTTATCATTAGGGCACTAGATAGAGAGACAGTTATCATTAGGGCACTAGATAGAGAGACAGTTATCATTAGGGCACTAGATAGAGAGACAGTTATCATTAGGGCACTAGATAGAGAGACAGTTATCATTAGGGCACTAGATAGAGAGACAGTTATCATTAGGGCACTAGATAGAGAGACAGTTATCATTAGGGCACTAGTGTAGAGACAGTTATCATTAGGGCACTAGTTAGAGAGACAGTTATCATTAGGGCACTAGTGTAGAGACAGTTATCATTAGGGCACTAGATAGAGAGACAGTTATCATTAGGGCACTAGATAGAGAGACAGTTATCATTAGGGCACTAGTGTAGAGACAGTTATCATTAGGGTACTAGTGTAGAGACAGTTATCATTAGGGCACTAGATAGAGAGACAGTTATCATTATGGCACTAGATAGAGAGACAGTTATCATTAGGGTACTAGATAGAGAGACAGTTATCATTAGGGTACTAGATAGAGAGACAGTTATCATTAGGGTACTAGATAGAGAGACAGTTATCATTAGGGTACTAGATAGAGAGACAGTTATCATTAGGGCACTAGTGTAGAGACAGTTATCATTAGGGCACTAGATAGAGAGACAGTTATCATTAGGGTACTAGATAGAGAGACAGTTATCATTAGGGCACTAGATAGAGAGACAGTTATCATTAGGGCACTAGATAGAGAGACAGTTATCATTAGGGCACTAGTGTAGAGACAGTTATCATTAGGGCACTAGATAGAGAGACAGTTATCATTAGGGCACTAGTGTAGAGACAGTTATCATTAGGGCACTAGTGTAGAGACAGTTATCATTAGGGCACTAGATAGAGAGACAGTTATCATTAGGGCACTAGATAGAGAGACAGTTATCATTAGGGCACTAGATAGAGAGACAGTTATCATTAGGGCACTAGTGTAGAGACAGTTATCATTAGGGCACTAGATAGAGAGACAGTTATCATTAGGGTACTAGATAGAGAGACAGTTATCATTAGGGCACTAGATAGAGAGACAGTTATCATTAGGGCACTAGTGTAGAGACAGTTATCATTAGGGCACTAGATAGAGAGACAGTTATCATTAGGGCACTAGTGTAGAGACAGTTATCATTAGGGCACTAGATAGAGAGACAGTTATCATTAGTGCACTAGTGTAGACACAGTTATCATTGGGGCACTAGATAGAGAGACAGTTATCATTAGGGCACTAGATAGAGAGACAGTTATCATTAGGGCACTAGATAGAGAGACAGTTATCAGTAGGGAACTAGTGTAGAGAGACAGTTATCATTAGGGTACTAGTGTAGAGACAGTTATCATTAGGGTACTAGATAGAGAGACAGTTATCATTAGGGTACTAGTGTAGAGACAGTTATCATTAGGGCACTAGATAGAGAGACAGTTATCATTAGGGCACTAGTGTAGAGACAGTTATCATTAGGGCACTAGATAGAGAGACAGTTATCATTAGGGTACTAGATAGAGAGACAGTTATCATTAGGGTACTAGATAGAGAGACAGTTATCATTAGGGCACTAGATAGAGAGACAGTTATCATTAGGGCACTAGATAGAGAGACAGTTATCATTAGGGCACTAGTGTAGAGACAGTTATCATTAGGGTACTAGATAGAGAGACAGTTATCATTAGGGCACTAGATAGAGAGACAGTTATCATTAGGGTACTAGATAGAGAGACAGTTATCATTAGGGTACTAGATAGAGACAGTTATCATTAGGGCACTAGTGTAGAGACAGTTATCATTAGGGCACTAGATAGAGAGACAGTTATCATTAGTGCACTAGTGTAGAGACAGTTATCATTGGGGCACTAGATAGAGAGACAGTTATCATTAGGGCACTAGATAGAGAGACAGTTATCATTAGGGCACTAGATAGAGAGACAGTTATCATTAGGGCACTAGTGTAGAGACAGTTATCATTAGGGCACTAGTGTAGAGACAGTTATCATTAGGGTACTAGTTAGAGAGACAGTTATCATTAGGGTACTAGATAGAGAGACAGTTATCATTAGGGCACTAGATAGAGACAGTTATCATTAGGGCACTAGATAGAGAGACAGTTATCATTAGGGCACTAGATAGAGAGACAGTTATCATTAGGGCACTAGTTAGAGAGACAGTTATCATTAGGGTACTAGATAGAGAGACAGTTATCATTAGGGCACTAGTGTAGAGACAGTTATCATTAGGGCACTAGATAGAGAGACAGTTATCATTAGGGCACTAGATAGAGAGACAGTTATCATTAGGGCACTAGATAGAGAGACAGTTATCATTAGGGCACTAGTGTAGAGACAGTTATCATTAGGGCACTAGTTAGAGAGACAGTTATCATTAGGGCACTAGATAGAGAGACAGTTATCATTAGGGCACTAGTTAGAGAGACAGTTATCATTAGGGCACTAGTTAGAGAGACAGTTATCATTAGGGCACTAGATAGAGAGACAGTTATCATTAGGGCACTAGATAGAGAGACAGTTATCATTAGGGCACTAGATAGAGAGACAGTTATCATTAGGGCACTAGTGTAGAGACAGTTATCATTAGGGCACTAGATAGAGAGACAGTTATCATTAGGGCACTAGATAGAGAGACAGTTATCATTAGGGCACTAGATAGAGAGACAGTTATCATTAGGGCACTAGATAGAGAGACAGTTATCATTGGGGCAATAATGACAGTTATTATTCCTGTACTAGCGTAGAGAAGGAAGTGTTGATTATCATTAGGGCACTGGTGTATGTAAGAGAGAGTTAGTTAATGTTAGGTTACTATGTAGATAGGAAGAGCCGGTGTTTACCCAGTAATCTAAAACCTACGATTTACTCTCTCCATTGTCTTGGCGACATCTGCAAGAACACAGAGAAATACATGCTCACTCTGTTGTTACCTAGAACACAGAGAAATACATGCTCACTCTGTTGTTACCTAGAACACAGATAAATACATGCTAACTCTGCTGTTACCTAGAACACAGAGAAATACATGCTCACTCTGTTGTTACCTAGAACACAGATAAATACATGCTCACTCTGTTGTTACCTAGAACACAGAGAAATACATGCTAACTCTGCTGTTACCTAGAACACAGAGAAATACATGCTAACTCTGCTGTTACCTAGAACACAGAGAAATACATGCTCACTCTGTTGTTACCTAGAACACAGAGAAATACATGCTAACTCTGCTGTTACAGTGCCTTGTAAGAGTATTCATCCCCCTTGGCGTTTTTTCTATTTTGTTGCATTACAACCTGTAATTTAAATGGATTTTTATTTGGATTTCATGTAAATGGGCGTACACAAAATAGTCCAAATTGGTGAAGTAAAAAAAAAAAAAGAAGCTGTTTAAAAAAATTCTAAAAAATAATTAACAGAAAGTGGTGCGTGCATATGTATTCACCCACTTTGCTATGAAGCCCCTAAATAAGATCTGGTGCAACTGATTACCTTCAGAAGTCACAGAATTAGTTAAATAAAGTCCACCTGTGTGCAATCTAAGTGTCACATGATCAGTCACATGATCTCAGTATATATACACCTGTTCTGAAAGGCCCCAGAGTCTGCAACACCACTAAGCAAGGGGCACCACCAAGCAAGCGGCACCATGAAGACCAAGGAGCTCTCCAAACAGGTCAGGGACAAAGTTGTGGAGAAGTACAGATCAGGGTTGGGTTATAAAAAAATATCCGAAACTTTGAACGTCCCACGGAGCACCATTAAATCCATAATAAAAAAATTGAAAGAATATGGCACCACAACAAACCTGCCAAGAGAGGGCCGCCCACCAAAACTCATGGACCAGGCAAGGAGGGCATTAATCAGAGAGGCAACAAAGAGACCAAAGATAACCCTGAAGGAGCTGAAAAGCTCCACAGCGGAGATTGGAGTATCTGTCCATATGACCACTTTAAGCTGTACACTCCACAGAGCTGGGCTTTAAGGAAGAGTGGCCAGAAAAAAAGCCATTGCTTAAAAAAATAAATAAGGAAACGGGTTTGTGTTCACCAAACGAGGTTCACCTTCCAGCAGGACAATGACCCCAAGCATATTGATGAAGCAACACTCGAGTGGTTTAAGGGGAAACATTTAAATGTCTTGGAATGGCCTAGTCAAAGACCGGACCACAATCCAATTGAGAATCTGTGGTATGACTTAAAGATTGCTGTACACCAGCGGAACCCATCCAACTGGAAGGAGCTGGAGCTGTTTTGCATCTTCAAAGTGGTAGGCATGTTGTGTAAATCAAATGATACAAACCCCCCAAAAATCCATTTTAATTCCAGGTTGTAAGGCAATAAAATAGGAAAAATGCCAAGGGGGTGAATACTTTCGCAAGCGACTGTACCTAGAACACAGAGGAACATATGCTCACTGTGCTGTTTCCTAGAACACAAAGAAATATATGCTCACTCTGTTGTTTCCTAGTGGAATACATTAATGTAGTGATGTTTCCCAGTGGAATATATTCATGTATTGAGTTTACCTAGTGGAATATATGAATGTAGTGATGTTACCTAGTTGAATACATTAATGTAGTGATGTTACCTAGTTGAATACATTAATGTAGTGATGTTACCTAGTGGAATACATTAATGTAGTGATGTTACCTAGTGGAATATATTAATGTAGTGATGTTACCTAGTGGAATATATTAATGTAGTGATGTTACCTAGTTGAATATATTAATGTAGTGATGTTACCTAGTGGAATATATTAATGTAGTTAGGTTACCTAGTGGAATATATTAATGTAGTGATGTTACCTAGTGGAATATATTAATGTAGTGATGTTACCTAGTTGAATACATTAATGTAGTGATGTTACCTAGTGGAATACATTAATGTAGTGATGTTACCTAGTGGAATATATTAATGTAGTGTGTTTACCTAGTTGAATACATTAATGTAGTGATGTTACCTAGTGGAATACATTAATGTAGTGTGTTTACCTAGTGGAATATATTAATGTAGTGTGTTTACCTAGTGGAATATATTAATGTAGTGTGTTTACCTAGTGGAATATATTAATGTAGTGTGTTTACCTAGTTGAATACATTAATGTAGTGATGTTACCTAGTTGAATACATTAATGTAGTGATGTTACCTAGTGGAATATACTAATGTAGTGATGTTACCTAGTTGAATACATTAATGTAGTGATGTTACCTAGTTGAATACATGAATGTAGTGATGTTACCTAGTGGAATACATTAATGTAGTGATGTTACCTAGTGGAATATATTAATGTAGTGTGTTTACCTAGTTGAATACATTAATGTAGTGATGTTACCTAGTTGAATATATTAATGTAGTGATGTTACCTAGTGGAATATACTAATGTAGTGATGTTACCTAGTGGAATATATTAATGTAGTGATGTTACCTAGTGGAATATATTAATGTAGTGATGTTACCTAGTTGAATACATTAATGTAGTGATGTTACCTAGTTGAATACATTAATGTAGTGATGTTACCTAGTTGAATACATGAATGTAGTGATGTTACCTAGTGGAATATATTAATGTAGTGATGTTACCTAGTTGAATACATTAATGTAGTGATGTTACCTAGTGGAATACATTAATGTAGTGATGTTACCTAGTGGAATATATTAATGTAGTGATGTTACCTAGTGGAATATATTAATGTAGTGTGTTTACCTAGTTGAATACATTAATGTAGTGATGTTACCTAGTTGAATATATTAATGTAGTGATGTTACCTAGTGGAATATACTAATGTAGTGATGTTACCTAGTGGAATATATTAATGTAGTGATGTTACCTAGTTGAATACATTAATGTAGTGATGTTACCTAGTGGAATATACTAATGTAGTGATGTTACCTAGTGGAATATACTAATGTAGTGATGTTACCTAGTGGAATATATTAATGTAGTGATGTTACCTAGTTGAATACATTAATGTAGTGATGTTACCTAGTTGAATACATGAATGTAGTGAGTTTACCTAGTTGAATACATGAATGTTGTGCGTTTGCCTTGTGGAGGCCAACATTATTGACACCCTTGATAAAGGTCAGCAAATAATGACTGTATAAAATAAATAATGTAAAAATGAGCTAAATACTGTATGCTAAAAGAATGGGGAAACTATATTATTTTATATTTATCAATTGCTCAGAGAAAACTATTTTGTTTAACAAGTAATATTAATTTTTTCTCAAAAAGATAGGGTCAAAATTATTGACACTCCTAAAGATTCTCAGAAATGAAGTAGTCAAAAGTTTCGTATTTGGTCCCATATTCCTATCGCGCAATGACTACGCGCAGTTTGTTTTGGTTGTGTTTCAGATTATTTTGTGCCCAATAGAAATGAATGGTAAGTAATATATTGTGTGATTTTGGAATCATTTTGATTTTAAATAAAAATAGAATATGTTTCTAAACACTTCTACATGTTACATTCCCCAGCAATGCTTCCAAGATGGCGTAGCAGTGCAGTCGTGATTTCTGTAGTGTCCTCATGTAAATAGCCTTTTATTTATATTTTTTGTCTTTTTCGTATATATTTCTCAATCTCGCTTTCTATCCTTTAACTAAATATACTTTCCTGCAACCCACCTCACCCAATGTGGAACGGATTCTATTATTTCTTTATACCTTTTTATCAAGAACCCACGGCTGAAACTAGCCAGCTAGCCAGCTAACTAGCTACTTGATATTAGCCACCATTAGCAGTCTTCACCATTGTCCGTGGCCTGCACTACCTACCAGCCAGCTCTAGCCTGGACAATTATCGGTCAGTCTGCACATCGTGCTATCGAGCCAGAGCATATCGGATTTTCTGCCGGAATCACTGAATCACTGGACCTTAACACCGGATCATCGCAACTAGCTAGCTGCAACCGAATGGCTGTTGTTGTTGTTGGCTAATCACCACTGTCCCGAAGCAAGCCCCAGTTAGCCTTGAGCTAGCCTCGAGCCAGGCCCATCTCCCGGCTATCTACCTCTCTGTCAACCGGACGGGACCTCCTAGTGTTGACATGGAGCCCTGCTGATCCATCACGACTGGTCTGCCGACGTAATCGTCTGATGTGGTTTCAACAGGCTTCCCGTTGTGACGACCACGAAGATCCATCTGCTAGCCCCGGTCCGCTAGCACACGCAATCAACAGCCGTGTCTCCTGCTCGCCTGTGTGGTAGCAGCCACTCACCTGCTCCTGGACTCACCTATTGCTGTTCACCGGACCTTATGATCACTCAGCTACACAGCTGATGCCTGCTGGACTGTTCCTTTATACGGTACCCCATCCTGTTTATCTGTTTAGCCTCAGCTCAAACTTTTGTCGCCATTACCAGCGGTTGTCTTAGCTCTCTCGAATAACACCTGTAATTGCTTTATGCCTCTCTCCCATGTCAATATGCCTTGCCTATTGCTGTTTTGGTTAATTCTTACTGTACTTTTTCACTGTAGAGCCCCCAGTCCCGCTCAACCTGCCTCAGATAGCTCCTTTGTCCCACCCCCCACACACGTGGAGTCCGGCTCAATCGGTGCCTCCAGTGATGCTATCTCTTTCATTGTTACCCAACGCTTAGGTGTACCTCCACTGTACTCATATCCTTCCATATCCTTGTCTGTACATAATGCCCTGAATCTATTCTACAACGCCCGGAAATCTGCACCTTTTATTCTCTGTACCCAACGCACTAGAATACCAGTTCTTAAAGCCTTTAGCCATATCCTTATTCTATTCCTCCTCTGTTCCTCTGGTGATGTAGAGGTTAACCCAGACCCTGTAGCCCCCAGTATCACTCCTACTCCCCAGGCGCTATCATTTGTTGACTTCTTGTTATGATGAGTTTTTGGTATGAATAAGTGCAGGATGTAAGAGAAAGCAGCAGACACTCAGATGGAAGTTTGACTCTACATTTATTCAGTACTGGATCACATAATAAGATTAACATGCTTTGCCTCTTATCATGTGACTGACTTCCTTACCACATCTTTCAACTTATATACTGCCCTTCCAACCTACTTTTATCCTCTCTACATACAGCTTATGAGTTGCACATACAGTACATTAATGAATATTTTATCACAAATCATCATATCACTTCTGTAACCGCAAAAGCATGTCAACATCAGAAGCCTCCCCTATTACCAGCATGTTCAACCTCTCTATCGTATCATCTGAGATCCCCAGAGATTGGAAAGCTGCCCCGGTCATCCCCCTCTTCAAAGGGGGTGACACTCTAGATCCAAACTGTTAGAGACCTATATCCATCCTGCCCTGCCTTTCGAAAGTATTTGAAAGCCAAGTTAACAAACAGATCACCAACCATTTCGAATCCCACCCTACCTTCTCCGCTATGCAATCTGGTTTCCGAGCTGGTCATGGGTGCACCTCAGCCACGCTCAAGGTCCTAAACGATATTATAACCGCGATCGATAAAAGACAGTACTGCGCAGCCGTCTTCATCGACCTAGCCAAGACTTTCGACTCTGTCAATCACTGCATTCTTATTGGTAGACTAAATAGCCTTGGTTTCTCAAATGACTGCCTTGCCTGGTTCACCAACTACTTCTCAGATAGAGTTCAATGTATCAAATCGGAGGGCCTGTTGTCTGGACCTCTGGCAGTCTCTATGGGGGTGCCACAGGGTTCAATTCTCAGGCCGACTCTATTCTCTGTGTATATCAATGATGTCACTCTTGCTGCTGGTGACTCAGATCCACCTCTACGCAGACGACATCATTTTGTATACATCTGGCCCTTCATTGGACACTGTGTTAACAAACCTCCAAACGAGCTTCAATGCCATACAACACTCCTTCCATAGCCTCCAACTGCTCTTAAACTCTAGTAAAACTAAATGCATGCTCTTCAATCGAACGCTGCTGGCACCTGCCCACCCGACTAGAATCATTACTCTCGGCGGATCTGACTTAGAATGTGTGGACACATTACACCAGTCCCAACCAGAGACTTGATGGGATACACCAGTCCCAACCAGAGACTTGATGGGATACACCAGTCCCAACCAGAGACTTGATGGGATACACCAGTCCCAACCAGAGACTTGATGGGATACACCAGTCCCAACCAGAGACTTGATGGGATACACCAGTCCCAACCAGAGACTTGATGGGATACACTAGTCCCAACCAGAGACTTGATGGGATACACCAGTCCCAACCAGAGACTTGATGGGATACACCAGTCCCAACCAGAGACTTGATGGGATACACTAGTCCCAACCAGAGACTTGATGGGATACACCAGTCCCAACCAGAGACTTGATGGGATACACCAGTCCCAACCAGAGACTTGATGGGATACACCAGTCCCAACCAGAGACTTGATGGGATACACCAGTCCCAACCAGAGACTTGATGGGATACACCAGTCCCAACCAGAGACTTGATGGGATACACCAGTCCCAACCAGAGACTTGATGGGATACACCAGTCCCAACCAGAGACTTGATGGGATACACCAGTCCCAACCAGAGACTTGATGGGATACACCAGTCCCAACCAGAGACTTGATGGGATACACCAGTCCCAACCAGAGACTTGATGGGATACACCAGTCCCAACCAGAGACTTGATGGGATACACCAGTCCCAACCAGAGACTTGATGGCATACACCAGTCCCAACCAGAGACTTGATGGGATACACCAGTCCCAACCAGAGACTTGATGGGATTCACCAGTCCCAACCAGAGACTTGATGGGATACACCAGTCCCAACCAGAGACTTGATGGGATACACCAGTCCCAACCAGAGACTTGATGGGATACACCAGTCCCAACCAGAGACTTGATGGCATACACCAGTCCCAACCAGAGACTTGATGGGATACACCAGTCCCAACCAGAGACTTGATGGGATACACCAGTCCCAACCAGAGACTTGATGGGATACACCAGTCCCAACCAGAGACTTGATGGGATACACCAGTCCCAACCAGAGACTTGATGGGATACACCAGTCCCAACCAGAGACTTGATGGGATACACTAGTCCCAACCAGAGACTTGATGGGATACACCAGTCCCAACCAGAGACTTGATGGGATACACCAGTCCCAACCAGAGACTTGATGGGATACACCAGTCCCAACCAGAGACTTGATGGGATACACCAGTCCCAACCAGAGACTTGATGGGATACACCAGTCCCAACCAGAGACTTGATGGGATACACTAGTCCCAACCAGAGACTTGATGGGATACACCAGTCCCAACCAGAGACTTGATGGGATACACCAGTCCCAACCAGAGACTTGATGGGATACACCAGTCCCAACCAGAGACTTGATGGGATACACCAGTCCCAACCAGAGACTTGATGGGATACACCAGTCCCAACCAGAGACTTGATGGGATACACCAGTCCCAACCAGAGACTTGATGGGATACACCAGTCCCAACCAGAGACTTGATGGGATACACCAGTCCCAACCAGAGACTTGATGGGATACACCAGTCCCAACCAGAGACTTGATGGGATACACCAGTCCCAACCAGAGACTTGATGGGATACACCAGTCCCAACCAGAGACTTGATGGGATACACCAGTCCCAACCAGAGACTTGATGGGATACACCAGTCCCAACCAGAGACTTGATGGGATACACCAGTCCCAACCAGAGACTTGATGGCATACACCAGTCCCAACCAGAGACTTGATGGGATACACCAGTCCCAACCAGAGACTTGATGGGATACACCAGTCCCAACCAGAGACTTGATGGGATACACCAGTCCCAACCAGAGACTTGATGGGATACACCAGTCCCAACCAGAGACTTGATGGGATACACCAGTCCCAACCAGAGACTTGATGGGATACACTAGTCCCAACCAGAGACTTGATGGGATACACCAGTCCCAACCAGAGACTTGATGGGATACACCAGTCCCAACCAGAGACTTGATGGGATACACCAGTCCCAACCAGAGACTTGATGGGATACACCAGTCCCAACCAGAGACTTGATGAGATACACCAGTCCCAACCAGAGACTTGATGGGATACACCAGTCCCAACCAGAGACTTGATGGGATACACCAGTCCCAACCAGAGACTTGATGGGATACACCAGTCCCAACCAGAGACTTGATGGGATACACCAGTCCCAACCAGAGACTTGATGGGATACACCAGTCCCAACCAGAGACTTGATGGGATACACCAGTCCCAACCAGAGACTTGATGGGATACACCAGTCCCAACCAGAGACTTGATGGGATACACCAGTCCCAACCAGAGACTTGATGAGATACACCAGTCCCAACCAGAGACTTAATGGGATACACCAGTCCCAACCAGAGACTTGATGGGGTACACCAGTCCCAACCAGAGACTTGATGGGATACACCAGTCCCAACCAGAGACTTGATGGGATACACCAGTCCCAACCAGAGACTTGATGGGATACACCAGTCCCAACCAGAGACTTGATGGGATACACCAGTCCCAACCAGAGACTTAATGGGATACACCAGTCCCAACCAGAGACTTAATGGGCTGGAGTGCTCCACAAGAACAAACAGCATTTTCTTTCCCTCATTTTTTTAGTTTTAACTTCGGAAACTGAGAGACAATGTGTCCTTTCTCACGGCAGTAAGAAAGGATGATCCTTGTCTTTGGTCACTGGGGAAAAATACTAAAACCTTGCAGTAGGAGGTGACCTCTCTGGATTGCTTTTTGTGTAGGGATAACTACTGGGTACATTTTGTGAAGGTAGTTTTATGTGTCAACACAAACTCGTCTACAAGGACTGCAGCTTTCTCAAGAGTGAGATCCTTGTGTTCATAAATGTAGGTAGCAACCCTTTCGTGAATGTCACGGATTCTGCCGAGACTGCCATTCCTTCTGGCTCGGGCAGGCTTCAGCGTTCGTCGTCACCGGAGTACTAGCTGCTGCCGCTCTATGTTATATGTTTCTATGTTCATTTGATTGTTGTCTGTTGTAGCGCACCTGTTTCCCATTATGTTAGTTTCTCTGCCTATTTAACCTGTTCCCCATTATGTTAGTTTGTCCTCCTATTTAACCTGTTCCCTATTATGTTAGTTTGTCCTCCCTATTTAACCTGTTCCCCATTATGTTAGTTTGTCCTCCCTATTTAACCTGTTCCCCATTATGTTAGTTTGTCCTCCCTATTTAACCTGTTCCCCATTATGTTAGTTTGTCCTCCTATTAACCTGTTCCCCATTATGTTAGTTTGTCTGCCCATTTAACCTGTTCCCCATTATGTTAGTTTGTCCTCCCTATTTAACCTGTTCCCCATTATGTTAGTTTGTCCTCCCTATTTAACCTGTTCCCCATTATGTTAGTTTGTCCTCCCTATTTAACCTGTTCCCCATTATGTTAGTTTGTCCTCCCTATTTAACCTGTTCCCCATTATGTTAGTTTGTCTCCCTATTTAACCTGTTCCCCATTATGTTAGTTTGTCTCCCTATTTAACCTGTTCCCCATTATGTTAGTTTGTCCTCCCTATTTAACCTGTTCCCCATTATGTTAGTTTGTCCTCCCTATTTAACCTGTTCCCCATTATGTTTGTCTTCCTATTTAACCTGTTCCCCATTATGTTAGTTTGTCTCCCTATTTAACCTGTTCCCCATTATGTTAGTTTGTCCTCCCTATTTAACCTGTTCCCCATTATGTTAGTTTGTCCTCCCTATTTAACCTGTTCCCCATTATGTTAGTGTGTCCTCCCTATTTAACCTGTTCCCCATTATGTTAGTTTGTCCTCCCTATTTAACCTGTTCCCCATTATGTTAGTTTGTCCTCCTATTTAACCTGTTCCCCATTATGTTAGTTTGTCTGCCTATTTAACCTGGTCCCCATTATGTTAGTTTGTCCTCCCTATTTAACCTGTTCCCCATTATGTTAGTTTGTCCTCCTATTTAACCTGTTCCCCATTATGTTAGTTTGTCTGCCTATTTAACCTGTTCCCCATTATGTTAGTTTGTCTGCCTATTTAACCTGTTCCCCATTATGTTAGTTTGTCCTCCCTATTTAACCTGTTCCCCATTATGTTAGTTTGTCTCCCTATTTAACCTGTTCCACATTATGTTAGTTTGTCTCCCTATTTAACCTGTTCCCCATTATGTTAGTTTGTCTGCCTATTTAACCTGTTCCCCATTATGTTAGTTTGTCCTTCCTATTTAACCTGTTCCCCATTATGTTAGTTTGTCTGCCTATTTAACCTGTTCCCCATTATGTTAGTTTGTCTCCCTATTTAACCTGTTCCCCATTATGTTAGTTTGTCTGCCTATTTAACCTGTTCCCCATTATGTTAGTTTGTCCTCCTATTTAACCTGTTCCCCATTATGTTAGTTTGTCCTCCCTATTTAACCTGTTCCCACATTATGTTAGTTTGTCTGCCTATTTAACCTGTTCCCCATTATGTTAGTTTGTCTTCCTATTTAACCTGTTCCCCATTATGTTAGTTTGTCTCCCTATTTAACCTGTTCCCCATTATGTTAGTTTGTCCTCCCTATTTAACCTGTTCCCCATTATGTTAGTTTGTCCTCCCTATTTAACCTGTTCCCCATTATGTTAGTTTGTCCTCCCTATTTAACCTGTTCCCCATTATGTTAGTTTGTCCTCCCTATTTAACCTGTTCCCCATTATGTTAGTTTGTCTCCTATTTAACCTGTTCCCCATTATGTTAGTTTGTCTGCCTATTTAACCTGTTCCCCATTATGTTAGTTTGTCCTCCCTATTTAACCTGTTCCCCCATTATGTTAGTTTGTCCTCCTATTTAACCTGTTCCCCATTATGTTAGTTTGTCTGCCTATTTAACCTGTTCCCCATTATGTTAGTTTGTCTGCCTATT
>NW_028156585.1:12500-17500 GCF_964263955.1 Coregonus lavaretus
GGAAGGCCGATTTTGATGCACTTTTCTCGGATTGGGTTGGTGGTCAGACACCCCCATATGGAAACCATCCGGTTGACACTATGAGAACCAGGGACCGACTCCTGGCTCCCGGAAGGCCGATTTTGATGCACTTTTCTCGGATTGGGTTGGTGGTCAGACACCCCCATATGGAAATCATCCGGTTGACATTAGGAGAACCAGGGACCGACTCCTGGCTCCCGGAAGGCCGATTTTGATGCACTTTTCTCGGATTGGGTTGGTGGTCAGACACCCCCATATGGAAATCATCCGGTTGACATTAGGAGAACCAGGGACCGACTCCTGGCTCCCGGAAGGCCGATTTTGATGCACTTTTCTCGGATTGGGTTGGTGGTCAGACACCCCCATATGGAAACCATCCGGTTGACACTATGAGAACCAGGGACCGACTCCTGGCTCCCGGAAGGCCGATTTTGATGCACTTTTCTCGGATTGGGTTGGTGGTCAGACACCCCCATATGGAAATCATCCGGTTGACATTAGGAGAACCAGGGACCGACTCCTGGCTCCCGGAAGGCCGATTTTGATGCACTTTTCTCGGATTGGGTTGGTGGTCAGACACCCCCATATGGAAATCATCCGGTTGACATTAGGAGAACCAGGGACCGACTCCTGGCTCCCGGAAGGCCGATTTTGATGCACTTTTCTCGGATTGGGTTGGTGGTCAGACACCCCCATATGGAAACCATCCGGTTGACACTATGAGAACCAGGGACCGACTCCTGGCTCCCGGAAGGCCGATTTTGATGCACTTTTCTCGGATTGGGTTGGTGGTCAGACACCCCCATATGGAAATCATCCGGTTGACACTATGAGAACCAGGGACCGACTCCTGGCTCACGGAGGCCGATTTTGATGCACTTTTCTCGGATTGGGTTGGTGGTCAGACACCCCCATATGGAAATCATCCGGTTGACACTATGAGAACCAGGGACCGACTCCTGGCTCCCGGAAGGCCGATTTTGATGCACTTTTCTCGGATTGGGTTGGTGGTCAGACACCCCCATATGGAAATCATCCGGTTGACATTAGGAGAACCAGGGACCGACTCCTGGCTCCCGGAAGGCCGATTTTGATGCACTTTTCTCGGATTGGGTTGGTGGTCAGACACCCCCATATGGAAATCATCCGGTTGACACTATGAGAACCAGGGACCGACTCCTGGCTCACGGAGGCCGATTTTGATGCACTTTTCTCGGATTGGGTTGGTGGTCAGACACCCCCATATGGAAATCATCCGGTTGACACTATGAGAACCAGGGACCGACTCCTGGCTCCCGGAAGGCCGATTTTGATGCACTTTTCTCGGATTGGGTTGGTGGTCAGACACCCCCATATGGAAACCATCCGGTTGACACTATGAGAACCAGGGACCGACTCCTGGCTCCCGGAAGGCCGATTTTGATGCACTTTTCTCGGATTGGGTTGGTGGTCAGACACCCCCATATGGAAATCATCCGGTTGACACTATGAGAACCAGGGACCGACTCCTGGCTCACGGAGGCCGATTTTGATGCACTTTTCTCGGATTGGGGTGGTGGTCAGACACCCCCATATGGTAAACCGCCGGCGGACACTAGGAGAACCAGGGGAGGCTCTTACCTCACACATGGGGGTTTTGGGTGCCCTTGGCCGGCTTGGGGGTGACCCCAAGAGGGGGTCCAAGACCCCACACCCGGATCCATCCACAGGGGGGCGCCACATGTCATTTTAAGCCTGATTTCACTAGGGGAACCAGGGGATGATCTTAACTCACAAATGGGGGTTTTGGGTGCCCATGGCTGGCTTGGGGGTGACCCCAAGAGGGGGTCCAAGACCCCACAGCCGGATCCATCCACAGGGGGGCGCCACAGAGGTCATTTTAGGCCTGATTTCACTAGGGGAACCAGGGGATGATCTTAACTCACAAATGGGGGATTTGGCTGCCCATGGCTTGGGGGAGACCCCAAGAGGGGGTCCAAGCACCCCCACCCGGATCCATCCACAGGGGGGCGCCACATGTCACTTTAGGCCTGATTTCACTATGGGGACACAGGGGAGGCTGTTCACTCACACATGGGGGTTTTGGGTGCCCATGGCCGGCTTGGGGGTGACCCCAAGAGGGGGTACAAGACCCCACAGCCGGATCCATCCACAGGGGGGCGCCACATGTCATTTTAAGCCTGATTTCACTATGGGGACCCAGGGGAGGCTGTTCACTCACACATGGGGGTTTTGGGTGCCCATGGTCGGCATGGCTGGCTTGGAGGAGACCCCAAGAAGGGGTCCAAGCACCCCCATCCAGATCCATCCACAGGGGGGCGCCACAGGTCACTTTAGGCCGGATTTCACTATGGGGACCCAGGGGAGGCTGTTCACTCACACATGGGGGTTTTGGGTGCCCATGGTCGGCATGGCCAGCTTGGGGGAGACCCCAAGAAGGGGTCCAAGCACCCACAGCCGAATCCATCCACAGGGGGGCGCCACAGGTCACTTTAGGCCGGATTTCACTATGGGGACCCAGGGGAGGCTGTTCACTCACACATGGGGGTTTTGGGTGCCCATGGTCGGCATGGCCAGCTTGGGGGAGACCCCAAGAAGGGGTCCAAGCACCCACAGCCGAATCCATCCACAGGGGGGCGCCACAGGTCACTTTAGGCCGGATTTCACTATGGGTACACTGGGGAGGCTGTTCACTCACACATGGGGGTTTTGGGTGCCCATGGTCGGCATGGCTGGCTTGGAGGAGACCCCAAGAAGGGGTCCAAGCACCCCCACCAAGATCCATCCACAGGGGGGCGCCACAGGTCACTTTAAGCCTGATTTCACTATGGGTACACTGGGGAGGCTGTTCACTCACACATGGGGGTTTTGGGTGCCCATGGTCGGCATGGCTGGCTTGGAGGAGACCCCAAGAAGGGGTCCAAGCACCCCCACCAAGATCCATCCACAGGGGGGCGCCACAGGTCACTTTAAGCCTGATTTCACTATGGGTACACTGGGGAGGCTGTTCACTCACACATGGGGGTTTTGGGTGCCCATGGTCGGCATGGCTGGCTTGGAGGAGACCCCAAGAAGGGGTCCAAGCACCCCCACCAAGATCCATCCACAGGGGGGCGCCACAGGTCACTTTAAGCCTGATTTCACTATGGGTACACTGGGGAGGCTGTTCACTCACACATGGGGGTTTTGGGTGCCCATGGTCGGCATGGCTGGCTTGGAGGAGACCCCAAGAAGGGGTCCAAGCACCCCCACCAAGATCCATCCACAGGGGGGCGCCACAGGTCACTTTAAGCCTGATTTCACTATGGGTACACTGGGGAGGCTGTTCACTCACACATGGGGGTTTTGGGTGCCCATGGTCGGCATGGCTGGCTTGGAGGAGACCCCAAGAAGGGGTCCAAGCACCCCCACCAAGATCCATCCACAGGGGGGCGCCACAGGTCATTTTCACTAGGAGAACCAGGGGAGGGCTCCTGACTCACACATGGGCATTCTGGGTGCCCATGGCTGGGATGGGTGAGACAGAGTCCAGCCCTCCACACACAAAAGTGACCCAGCAGGCCAGAAGAAAGGGGAGAGAGAGAGAGAGAGAGAACAAATAATACATGGGCACAGAGCAGCCAGCCTCCATTGGAGCTGCCTGCACAGTGCTGCCCTCCTGTGGGAAAGGTTCACACACACACTCACTCACTCACTCACACAGACACACACAGACAAACCTATTCACTTGGGCCTTCTCCCTCATGCCCTGCTGACATCCATGCAGGCCCACATTGACCTTTGTGACCTCTGGAGCTCCATGCACCTTGTTCTAAACTCCCTGCCTAGTAAAGGGCATCTCCCATGGGCATGAGAGTACAGCTCACTCCCCTGGAGCACCATGCCTCTTTTTAATCACTCTCTCCCTATTAAAACCCTCTCTCCCATGGGCTTGAGAGTACAGCTTACTCCCTTGACCTCCAGAGGTATAGGAGGCCAAAAAAAAAGGGGGACAGAGCAGACAGCCCCCAAAGGGGATGCCTGCTCTGCCCCCCTATGAGACAGGTTCACTCACTCACACAGACACACCTATTCACTTGGGCCTTCTCCCTCATGCCCTGCTGACATCCATGCAGGCCCACATTGACCTTTGTGACCTCTGGAGCTCCATGCCTCTTTTTAAACTCTCTCTTCCCATTAAAAGCCTCTCTCACATGGGCTTGAGAGTACAGCTTACTCCCTTGACCTCCAGAGGTATAGGAGGCCAAAAAAAAAGGGGGACAGAGCAGACAGCCCCCAAAGGGGATGCCTGCTCTGCCCCCCTATGAGACAGGTTCACTCACTCACACAGACACACCTATTCACTTGGGCCTTCTCTCTGTGGCCCTGCTGACAGCCATGCAGGCCCACATTGACCTTTGTGACCTCTGGAGCTCATTGCCTCCATCTCTACACTCCATGCCCAGTGAAACCCTCTCTCACTCGGCCTGAGACTGCAGCTCACTCCCTGGATGGCCTGGGCTCCAGAACCACGACCACCAAGCCCACACTCCCTGCCCACTCAAACCCTCTCTCACTCGGCCTCAGACTGCAGCTCACTCCCTGGATGGCCTGGGCTCCAGAACCACGACCACCAAGCCCACACTCCCTGCCCACTCAAACCCTCTCTCACTCGGCCTCAGACTGCAGCTCACTCCCTGGATGGCCTGGGCTCCAGAACCACGACCACCAAGCCCACACTCCCTGCCCGCTCAAACCATCTCTCACTCGGACTGAGACTGCAGCTCACTGCATGGGCGTCCCCGACCTCCATGCCTCCAGGCCCACACTCCGTGTCCGCTCAAACCATCTCTCACTCGGACTGAGACTGCAGCTCACTGCATGGGCGTCCCCGACCTCCATGCCTCCAGGCCCACACTCCGTGTCCGCTCAAACCATCTCTCACTCGGACTGAGACTGCAGCTCACTGCATGGGCGTCCCCGACCTCCATGCCTCCAGG
>NW_028156585.1:27500-35000 GCF_964263955.1 Coregonus lavaretus
TCCAATCAGGATGGGGTTTTTTTGGCGCAAAAGGGCACGAATAGACGCACATTTATATATAAATTAATTCGTTTTTGGAAATTTTTTACTATATTTTAATTATGTTAGAAAAGTGAAAAAAAAAAATAGGGGTCAGAACGGTTGATGTTCCTATACGAGTTAAGAAAAACCCTTTTAGGTAATGGAAGTTCATCATAAAAGAGGATAATAGACCAAATTTGGGACCTCTAGCTCATCGGGAAGTATTTTTAAACATTATTTGAAAAAATCGGAAAAATCGGCCGAAATTGCACTATGTCCCTTCGTGCATGGTAACCCAAATGAGAACCAGGGGGAACGGCTCCTGACTCACACAAGGCCGACATGGGTGCTCTTGGTCGGATTGGGTTGTGGGTCAGACACCCCCACATGGAAGACCGCCGGCGGTCGATGGGAGAACCAGAGACCGACTCCTGGCTCACGGAAGGCCGATTTGGGTGCACTTGGTCGGATTGGGTTGTGGGTCAGACACCCCAACATGGTTGTCCGCCGGCGGACACCAGGAGAACCAGGGACCGACTCCTGGCTCACGGAAGGCCGATTTGATGCACTTTTTTCGGATTGGGGTGGTGGTCAGACACCCCCATATGGAAATCATCCGGTTGACAACAGGAGAACCAGGGACCGACTCCTGCCTCACGGAAGGCCGATTTTGATGCACTTTTTTCGGATTGGGGTGGTGGTCAGACACCCCCATATGGAAATCATCCGGTTGACACTATGAGAACCAGGGACCGACTCCTGGCTCCCGGAAGGCCGATATTGATGCACTTTTCTCGGATTGGGATGTTGGTCAGACACCCCCATATGGAAATCATCCGGTTGACACTATGAGAACCAGGGACCGACTCCTGGCTCCCGGAAGGCCGATTTTGATGCACTTTTCTCGGATTGGGTTGGTGGTCAGACACCCCCATATGGAAATCATCCGGTTGACACTATGAGAACCAGGGACCGACTCCTGGCTCCCGGAAGGCCGATTTTGATGCACTTTTCTCGGATTGGGTTGGTGGTCAGACACCCCCATATGGAAATCATCCGGTTGACATTAGGAGAACCAGGGACCGACTCCTGGCTCCCGGAAGGCCGATTTTGATGCACTTTTCTCGGATTGGGTTGGTGGTCAGACACCCCCATATGGAAACCATCCGGTTGACATTAGGAGAACCAGGGACCGACTCCTGGCTCCCGGAAGGCCGATTTTGATGCACTTTTCTCGGATTGGGTTGGTGGTCAGACACCCCCATATGGAAATCATCCGGTTGACAACAGGAGAACCAGGGACCGACTCCTGGCTCCCGGAAGGCCGATTTTGATGCACTTTTCTCGGATTGGGTTGGTGGTCAGACACCCCCATATGGAAACCATCCGGTTGACATTAGGAGAACCAGGGACCGACTCCTGGCTCCCGGAAGGCCGATTTTGATGCACTTTTCTCGGATTGGGTTGGTGGTCAGACACCCCCATATGGAAACCATCCGGTTGACAACAGGAGAACCAGGGACCGACTCCTGGCTCCCGGAAGGCCGATTTTGATGCACTTTTCTCGGATTGGGTTGGTGGTCAGACACCCCCATATGGAAACCATCCGGTTGACATTAGGAGAACCAGGGACCGACTCCTGGCTCCCGGAAGGCCGATTTTGATGCACTTTTCTCGGATTGGGTTGGTGGTCAGACACCCCCATATGGAAATCATCCGGTTGACAACAGGAGAACCAGGGACCGACTCCTGGCTCCCGGAAGGCCGATTTTGATGCACTTTTCTCGGATTGGGTTGGTGGTCAGACACCCCCATATGGAAATCATCCGGTTGACATTAGGAGAACCAGGGACCGACTCCTGGCTCCCGGAAGGCCGATTTTGATGCACTTTTCTCGGATTGGGTTGGTGGTCAGACACCCCCATATGGAAACCATCCGGTTGACATTAGGAGAACCAGGGACCGACTCCTGGCTCCCGGAAGGCCGATTTTGATGCACTTTTCTCGGATTGGGTTGGTGGTCAGACACCCCCATATGGAAATCATCCGGTTGACATTAGGAGAACCAGGGACCGACTCCTGGCTCCCGGAAGGCCGATTTTGATGCACTTTTCTCGGATTGGGTTGGTGGTCAGACACCCCCATATGGAAACCATCCGGTTGACATTAGGAGAACCAGGGACCGACTCCTGGCTCCCGGAAGGCCGATTTTGATGCACTTTTCTCGGATTGGGTTGGTGGTCAGACACCCCCATATGGAAACCATCCGGTTGACATTAGGAGAACCAGGGACCGACTCCTGGCTCCCGGAAGGCCGATTTTGATGCACTTTTCTCGGATTGGGTTGGTGGTCAGACACCCCCATATGGAAACCATCCGGTTGACACTATGAGAACCAGGGACCGACTCCTGCCTCACGGAAGGCCGATTTTGATGCACTTTTCTCGGATTGGGTTGGTGGTCAGACACCCCCATATGGAAACCATCCGGTTGACATTAGGAGAACCAGGGACCGACTCCTGGCTCCCGGAAGGCCGATTTTGATGCACTTTTCTCGGATTGGGTTGGTGGTCAGACACCCCCATATGGAAACCATCCGGTTGACATTAGGAGAACCAGGGACCGACTCCTGGCTCCCGGAAGGCCGATTTTGATGCACTTTTCTCGGATTGGGTTGGTGGTCAGACACCCCCATATGGAAACCATCCGGTTGACATTAGGAGAACCAGGGACCGACTCCTGGCTCCCGGAAGGCCGATTTTGATGCACTTTTCTCGGATTGGGTTGGTGGTCAGACACCCCCATATGGAAATCATCCGGTTGACAACAGGAGAACCAGGGACCGACTCCTGGCTCCCGGAAGGCCGATTTTGATGCACTTTTCTCGGATTGGGTTGGTGGTCAGACACCCCCATATGGAAATCATCCGGTTGACATTAGGAGAACCAGGGACCGACTCCTGGCTCCCGGAAGGCCGATTTTGATGCACTTTTCTCGGATTGGGTTGGTGGTCAGACACCCCCATATGGAAACCATCCGGTTGACATTAGGAGAACCAGGGACCGACTCCTGGCTCCCGGAAGGCCGATTTTGATGCACTTTTCTCGGATTGGGTTGGTGGTCAGACACCCCCATATGGAAATCATCCGGTTGACATTAGGAGAACCAGGGACCGACTCCTGGCTCCCGGAAGGCCGATTTTGATGCACTTTTCTCGGATTGGGTTGGTGGTCAGACACCCCCATATGGAAACCATCCGGTTGACATTAGGAGAACCAGGGACCGACTCCTGGCTCCCGGAAGGCCGATTTTGATGCACTTTTCTCGGATTGGGTTGGTGGTCAGACACCCCCATATGGAAACCATCCGGTTGACATTAGGAGAACCAGGGACCGACTCCTGGCTCCCGGAAGGCCGATTTTGATGCACTTTTCTCGGATTGGGTTGGTGGTCAGACACCCCCATATGGAAATCATCCGGTTGACACTATGAGAACCAGGGACCGACTCCTGGCTCCCGGAAGGCCGATTTTGATGCACTTTTCTCGGATTGGGTTGGTGGTCAGACACCCCCATATGGAAATCATCCGGTTGACACTATGAGAACCAGGGACCGACTCCTGGCTCCCGGAAGGCCGATTTTGATGCACTTTTCTCGGATTGGGTTGGTGGTCAGACACCCCCATATGGAAACCATCCGGTTGACACCAGGAGAACCAGGGACCGACTCCTGGCTCCCGGAAGGCCGATTTTGATGCACTTTTCTCGGATTGGGTTGGTGGTCAGACACCCCCATATGGAAACCATCCGGTTGACACCAGGAGAACCAGGGACCGACTCCTGGCTCCCGGAAGGCCGATTTTGATGCACTTTTCTCGGATTGGGTTCTTGGTCAGACACCCCCATATGGTAAACCGCCGGCGGACACTAGGAGAACCAGGGGAGGCTATTACCTCACACATGGGGGTTTTGGGTGCCCTTGGCCGGCTTGGGGGTGACCCCAAGAGTGGGTCCAAGACCCCACACCCGGATCCATCCACAGGGGGGCGCCACATGTCATTTTAAGCCTGATTTCACTAGGGGAACCAGGGGATGATCTTAACTCACAAATGGGGGTTTTGGGTGCCCATGGCCGGCTTGGGGGTGACCCCAAGAGGGGGTCCAAGACCCCACAGCCGGATCCATCCACAGGGGGGCGCCACATGTCATTTTAAGCCTGATTTCACTATGGGTACCCAGGGGAGGCTGTTCACTCACACATGGGGGTTTTGGGTGCCCATTGAAGGCATGGCCAGCTTGGGGGGGACCCCAAGAAGGGGTCCAAGACCCCACAGCCGGATCCATCCACAGGGGGGCGCCACATGTCACTTTAGGCCGGATTTCACTATGGGTACCCAGGGGAGGCTGTTCACTCACACATGGGGGTTTTGGGTGCCCATTGAAGGCATGGCCAGCTTGGGGGGGACCCCAAGAAGGGGTCCAAGCACCCACAGCCGGATCTATCCACAGGGGGGCGCCACATGTCATTTTAAGCCTGATTTCACTATGGGTACCCAGGGGAGGCTGTTCACTCACACATGGGGGTTTGGGGTGCCCATGGTCGGCATGGATGGCTTGGGGGGGACCCCAAGAAGGGGTCCAAGCACCCACAGCCGGATCTATCCACAGGGGGGCGCCACATGTCATTTTAAGCCTGATTTCACTATGGGGACCCAGGGGAGGCTGTTCACTCACACATGGGGGTTTTGGGTGCCCATGGTCGGCATGGCTGGCTTGGGGGAGACCCCAAGAAGGGGTCCAAGCACCCCCACCAAGATCCATCCACAGGGGGGCGCCACAGGTCACTTTAAGCCTGATTTCACTATGGGTACCCAGGGGAGGCTGTTCACTCACACATGGGGGTTTTGGGTGCCCATGGTCGGCATGGCTGGCTTGGGGGAGACCCCAAGAAGGGGTCCAAGCACCCCCACCAAGATCCATCCACAGGGGGGCGCCACAGGTCATTTTAGGCCTGATTTCACTATGGGGACACAAGGGAGAGGCTTTTCACTCACACATCGGGGTTTTGGGTGCCCTTGGTCGGCATGGCTGGCTTGGAGGAGACCCCAAGAAGGGGTCCAAGCACCCCCACCAAGATCCATCCACAGGGGGGCGCCACAGGTCACTTTAAGCCGGATTTCACTATGGGGACACAGGGGAGGCTTTTCACTCACACATGGGGGTTTTGGGTGCCCATGGTCGGCATGGCTGGCTTGGGGGAGACCCCAAGAAGGGGTCCAAGCACCCCCACCAAGATCCATCCACAGGGGGGCGCCACAGGTCACTTTAAGCCGGATTTCACTATGGGGACACAGGGGAGGCTTTTCACTCACACATCGGGGTTTTGGGTGCCCTTGGTCGGCATGGCTGGCTTGGAGGAGACCCCAAGAAGGGGTCCAAGCACCCCCACCAAGATCCATCCACAGGGGGGCGCCACAGGTCACTTTAAGCCGGATTTCACTATGGGTACCCAGGGGAGGCTGTTCACTCACACATGGGGGTTTTGGGTGCCCATGGTCGGCATGGCTGGCTTGGAGGAGACCCCAAGAAGGGGTCCAAGCACCCCCACCAAGATCCATCCACAGGGGGGCGCCACAGGTCACTTTAAGCCTGATTTCACTATGGGTACCCAGGGGAGGCTGTTCACTCACACATGGGGGTTTTGGGTGCCCATGGTCGGCATGGCTGGCTTGGGGGAGACCCCAAGAAGGGGTCCAAGCACCCCCACCAAGATCCATCCACAGGGGGGCGCCACAGGTCATTTTAGGCCTGATTTCACTATGGGGACACAGGGGAGGCTTTTCACTCACACATCGGGGTTTTGGGTGCCCTTGGTCGGCATGGCTGGCTTGGAGGAGACCCCAAGAAGGGGTCCAAGCACCCCCACCAAGATCCATCCACAGGGGGGCGCCACAGGTCACTTTAAGCCGGATTTCACTATGGGTACACTGGGGAGGCTGTTCACTCACACATGGGGGTTTTGGGTGCCCATGGCCGGCATGGCCAGCTTGGGGGAGACCCCAAGAAGGGGTCCAAGCACCCCCACCAAGATCCATCCACAGGGGGGCGCCACAGGTCATTTTAGGCCTGATTTCACTATGGGGACCCAGGGGAGGCTTTTCACTCACACATGGGGGTTTTGGGTGCCCATGGCCGGCATGGCCAGCTTGGGGGAGACCCCAAGAAGGGGTCCAAGCACCCCCATCCAGATCCATCCACAGGGGGGCGCCACAGGTCATTTTCACTAGGAGAACCAGGGGAGGGCTCCTGACTCACACATGGGCATTCTGGGTGCCCATGGCTGGGATGGGTGAGACAGAGTCCAGCCCTCCACACACAAAAGTGATCCAGCAGGCCAGAAGAAAGGGGAGAGAGAGAGAGAGAGAGAGAGAACAAATAATACATGGGCACAGAGCAGCCAGCCTCCATTGGAGCTGCCTGCACAGTGCTGCCCTCCTGTGGGAAAGGTTCACACACACACTCACTCACTCACTCACACAGACACACACAGACAAACCTATTCACTTGGGCCTTCTCCCTCATGCCCTGCTGACATCCATGCAGGCCCACATTGACCTTTGTGACCTCTGGAGCTCCATGCACCTTGTTCTAAACTCCCTGCCTAGTAAAGGGCATCTCCCATGGGCATGAGAGTACAGCTCACTCCCCTGGAGCACCATGCCTCTTTTTAATCACTCTCTCCCTATTAAAACCCTCTCTCCCATGGGCTTGAGAGTACAGCTTACTCCCTTGACCTCCAGAGGTATAGGAGGCCAAAAAAAAAGGGGGACAGAGCAGACAGCCCCCAAAGGGGATGCCTGCTCTGCCCCCCTATGAGACAGGTTCACTCACTCACACAGACACACCTATTCACTTGGGCCTTCTCCCTCATGCCCTGCTGACATCCATGCAGGCCCACATTGACCTTTGTGACCTCTGGAGCTCCATGCCTCTTTTTAAACTCTCTCTTCCCATTAAAAGCCTCTCTCACATGGGCTTGAGAGTACAGCTTACTCCCTTGACCTCCAGAGGTATAGGAGGCCAAAAAAAAAGGGGGACAGAGCAGACAGCCCCCAAAGGGGATGCCTGCTCTGCCCCCCTATGAGACAGGTTCACTCACTCACACAGACACACCTATTCACTTGGGCCTTCTCTCTGTGGCCCTGCTGACAGCCATGCAGGCCCACATTGACATTTGTGACCTCTGGAGCTCATTTCCTCCATCTCTACACTCCATGCCCAGTGAAACCCTCTCTCACTCGGCCTGAGACTGCAGCTCACTCCCTGGATGGCCTGGGCTCCAGAACCACGACCACCAGGCCCACACTCCCTGCCCACTCAAACCCTCTCTCACTCGGCCTGAGACTGCAGCTCACTCCCTGGACCTCCATGCCTCTCCGACCTCCATGCCTCCAGGCCCACACTCTGTGTCCGCTCAAAC
>NW_028156585.1:45000-50000 GCF_964263955.1 Coregonus lavaretus
GGCCGATTTGATGCACTTTTTTCGGATTGGGATGTTGGTCAGACACCCCCATATGGAAATCATCCGGTTGACAACAGGAGAACCAGGGACCGACTCCTGGCTCCCGGAAGGCCGATTTTGATGCACTTTTCTCGGATTGGGTTGGTGGTCAGACACCCCCATATGGAAATCATCCGGTTGACACTATGAGAACCAGGGACCGACTCCTGGCTCCCGGAAGGCCGATTTTGATGCACTTTTCTCGGATTGGGTTGGTGGTCAGACACCCCCATATGGAAATCATCCGGTTGACACTATGAGAACCAGGGACCGACTCCTGCCTCACGGAAGGCCGATTTTGATGCACTTTTCTCGGATTGGGTTGGTGGTCAGACACCCCCATATGGAAACCATCCGGTTGACACTATGAGAACCAGGGACCGACTCCTGCCTCACGGAAGGCCGATTTTGATGCACTTTTCTCGGATTGGGTTGGTGGTCAGACACCCCCATATGGAAACCATCCGGTTGACATTAGGAGAACCAGGGACCGACTCCTGGCTCCCGGAAGGCCGATTTTGATGCACTTTTCTCGGATTGGGTTGGTGGTCAGACACCCCCATATGGAAACCATCCGGTTGACACTATGAGAACCAGGGACCGACTCCTGCCTCACGGAAGGCCGATTTTGATGCACTTTTCTCGGATTGGGTTGGTGGTCAGACACCCCCATATGGAAACCATCCGGTTGACATTAGGAGAACCAGGGACCGACTCCTGGCTCCCGGAAGGCCGATTTTGATGCACTTTTCTCGGATTGGGTTGGTGGTCAGACACCCCCATATGGAAACCATCCGGTTGACATTAGGAGAACCAGGGACCGACTCCTGGCTCCCGGAAGGCCGATTTTGATGCACTTTTCTCGGATTGGGTTGGTGGTCAGACACCCCCATATGGAAACCATCCGGTTGACACTATGAGAACCAGGGACCGACTCCTGCCTCACGGAAGGCCGATTTTGATGCACTTTTCTCGGATTGGGTTGGTGGTCAGACACCCCCATATGGAAACCATCCGGTTGACATTAGGAGAACCAGGGACCGACTCCTGGCTCCCGGAAGGCCGATTTTGATGCACTTTTCTCGGATTGGGTTGGTGGTCAGACACCCCCATATGGAAACCATCCGGTTGACACTATGAGAACCAGGGACCGACTCCTGCCTCACGGAAGGCCGATTTTGATGCACTTTTCTCGGATTGGGTTGGTGGTCAGACACCCCCATATGGAAACCATCCGGTTGACATTAGGAGAACCAGGGACCGACTCCTGGCTCCCGGAAGGCCGATTTTGATGCACTTTTCTCGGATTGGGTTGGTGGTCAGACACCCCCATATGGAAACCATCCGGTTGACACCAGGAGAACCAGGGACCGACTCCTGGCTCCCGGAAGGCCGATTTTGATGCACTTTTCTCGGATTGGGTTGGTGGTCAGACACCCCCATATGGAAACCATCCGGTTGACACTATGAGAACCAGGGACCGACTCCTGCCTCACGGAAGGCCGATTTTGATGCACTTTTCTCGGATTGGGTTGGTGGTCAGACACCCCCATATGGAAACCATCCGGTTGACATTAGGAGAACCAGGGACCGACTCCTGGCTCCCGGAAGGCCGATTTTGATGCACTTTTCTCGGATTGGGTTGGTGGTCAGACACCCCCATATGGAAATCATCCGGTTGACACTATGAGAACCAGGGACCGACTCCTGGCTCCCGGAAGGCCGATTTTGATGCACTTTTCTCGGATTGGGTTGGTGGTCAGACACCCCCATATGGAAATCATCCGGTTGACACTATGAGAACCAGGGACCGACTCCTGGCTCCCGGAAGGCCGATTTTGATGCACTTTTCTCGGATTGGGTTGGTGGTCAGACACCCCCATATGGAAATCATCCGGTTGACACTATGAGAACCAGGGACCGACTCCTGGCTCCCGGAAGGCCGATTTTGATGCACTTTTCTCGGATTGGGTTGGTGGTCAGACACCCCCATATGGAAACCATCCGGTTGACACCAGGAGAACCAGGGACCGACTCCTGGCTCCCGGAAGGCCGATTTTGATGCACTTTTCTCGGATTGGGTTGGTGGTCAGACACCCCCATATGGAAACCATCCGGTTGACACCAGGAGAACCAGGGACCGACTCCTGGCTCCCGGAAGGCCGATTTTGATGCACTTTTCTCGGATTGGGTTCTTGGTCAGACACCCCCATATGGTAAACCGCCGGCGGACACTAGGAGAACCAGGGGAGGCTATTACCTCACACATGGGGGTTTTGGGTGCCCTTGGCCGGCTTGGGGGTGACCCCAAGAGTGGGTCCAAGACCCCACACCCGGATCCATCCACAGGGGGGCGCCACATGTCATTTTAAGCCTGATTTCACTAGGGGAACCAGGGGATGATCTTAACTCACAAATGGGGGTTTTGGGTGCCCATGGCCGGCTTGGGGGTGACCCCAAGAGGGGGTCCAAGACCCCACAGCCGGATCCATCCACAGGGGGGCGCCACATGTCATTTTAAGCCTGATTTCACTATGGGTACCCAGGGGAGGCTGTTCACTCACACATGGGGGTTTTGGGTGCCCATTGAAGGCATGGCCAGCTTGGGGGGGACCCCAAGAAGGGGTCCAAGACCCCACAGCCGGATCCATCCACAGGGGGGCGCCACATGTCACTTTAGGCCGGATTTCACTATGGGTACCCAGGGGAGGCTGTTCACTCACACATGGGGGTTTTGGGTGCCCATTGAAGGCATGGCCAGCTTGGGGGGGACCCCAAGAAGGGGTCCAAGCACCCACAGCCGGATCTATCCACAGGGGGGCGCCACATGTCATTTTAAGCCTGATTTCACTATGGGTACCCAGGGGAGGCTGTTCACTCACACATGGGGGTTTGGGGTGCCCATGGTCGGCATGGATGGCTTGGGGGGGACCCCAAGAAGGGGTCCAAGCACCCACAGCCGGATCTATCCACAGGGGGGCGCCACATGTCATTTTAAGCCTGATTTCACTATGGGGACCCAGGGGAGGCTGTTCACTCACACATGGGGGTTTTGGGTGCCCATGGTCGGCATGGCTGGCTTGGGGGAGACCCCAAGAAGGGGTCCAAGCACCCCCACCAAGATCCATCCACAGGGGGGCGCCACAGGTCACTTTAAGCCTGATTTCACTATGGGTACCCAGGGGAGGCTGTTCACTCACACATGGGGGTTTTGGGTGCCCATGGTCGGCATGGCTGGCTTGGGGGAGACCCCAAGAAGGGGTCCAAGCACCCCCACCAAGATCCATCCACAGGGGGGCGCCACAGGTCATTTTAGGCCTGATTTCACTATGGGGACACAGGGGAGGCTTTTCACTCACACATCGGGGTTTTGGGTGCCCTTGGTCGGCATGGCTGGCTTGGAGGAGACCCCAAGAAGGGGTCCAAGCACCCCCACCAAGATCCATCCACAGGGGGGCGCCACAGGTCACTTTAAGCCGGATTTCACTATGGGGACACAGGGGAGGCTTTTCACTCACACATGGGGGTTTTGGGTGCCCATGGTCGGCATGGCTGGCTTGGGGGAGACCCCAAGAAGGGGTCCAAGCACCCCCACCAAGATCCATCCACAGGGGGGCGCCACAGGTCACTTTAAGCCGGATTTCACTATGGGGACACAGGGGAGGCTTTTCACTCACACATCGGGGTTTTGGGTGCCCTTGGTCGGCATGGCTGGCTTGGAGGAGACCCCAAGAAGGGGTCCAAGCACCCCCACCAAGATCCATCCACAGGGGGGCGCCACAGGTCACTTTAAGCCGGATTTCACTATGGGTACCCAGGGGAGGCTGTTCACTCACACATGGGGGTTTTGGGTGCCCATGGTCGGCATGGCTGGCTTGGAGGAGACCCCAAGAAGGGGTCCAAGCACCCCCACCAAGATCCATCCACAGGGGGGCGCCACAGGTCACTTTAAGCCTGATTTCACTATGGGTACCCAGGGGAGGCTGTTCACTCACACATGGGGGTTTTGGGTGCCCATGGTCGGCATGGCTGGCTTGGGGGAGACCCCAAGAAGGGGTCCAAGCACCCCCACCAAGATCCATCCACAGGGGGGCGCCACAGGTCATTTTAGGCCTGATTTCACTATGGGGACACAGGGGAGGCTTTTCACTCACACATCGGGGTTTTGGGTGCCCTTGGTCGGCATGGCTGGCTTGGAGGAGACCCCAAGAAGGGGTCCAAGCACCCCCACCAAGATCCATCCACAGGGGGGCGCCACAGGTCATTTTAGGCCTGATTTCACTATGGGGACACAGGGGAGGCTTTTCACTCACACATCGGGGTTTTGGGTGCCCTTGGTCGGCATGGCTGGCTTGGAGGAGACCCCAAGAAGGGGTCCAAGCACCCCCACCAAGATCCATCCACAGGGGGGCGCCACAGGTCACTTTAAGCCGGATTTCACTATGGGGACACAGGGGAGGCTTTTCACTCACACATGGGGGTTTTGGGTGCCCATGGTCGGCATGGCTGGCTTGGGGGAGACCCCAAGAAGGGGTCCAAGCACCCCCACCAAGATCCATCCACAGGGGGGCGCCACAGGTCACTTTAAGCCGGATTTCACTATGGGGACACAGGGGAGGCTTTTCACTCACACATCGGGGTTTTGGGTGCCCTTGGTCGGCATGGCTGGCTTGGAGGAGACCCCAAGAAGGGGTCCAAGCACCCCCACCAAGATCCATCCACAGGGGGGCGCCACAGGTCACTTTAAGCCGGATTTCACTATGGGTACCCAGGGGAGGCTGTTCACTCACACATGGGGGTTTTGGGTGCCCATGGTCGGCATGGCTGGCTTGGAGGAGACCCCAAGAAGGGGTCCAAGCACCCCCACCAAGATCCATCCACAGGGGGGCGCCACAGGTCACTTTAAGCCTGATTTCACTATGGGTACCCAGGGGAGGCTGTTCACTCACACATGGGGGTTT
>NW_028156585.1:62500-67500 GCF_964263955.1 Coregonus lavaretus
TCCGGTTGACATTAGGAGAACCAGGGACCGACTCCTGGCTCCCGGAAGGCCGATTTTGATGCACTTTTCTCGGATTGGGTTGGTGGTCAGACACCCCCATATGGAAACCATCCGGTTGACATTAGGAGAACCAGGGACCGACTCCTGGCTCCCGGAAGGCCGATTTTGATGCACTTTTCTCGGATTGGGTTGGTGGTCAGACACCCCCATATGGAAACCATCCGGTTGACACTATGAGAACCAGGGACCGACTCCTGCCTCACGGAAGGCCGATTTTGATGCACTTTTCTCGGATTGGGTTGGTGGTCAGACACCCCCATATGGAAACCATCCGGTTGACATTAGGAGAACCAGGGACCGACTCCTGGCTCCCGGAAGGCCGATTTTGATGCACTTTTCTCGGATTGGGTTGGTGGTCAGACACCCCCATATGGAAACCATCCGGTTGACACTATGAGAACCAGGGACCGACTCCTGCCTCACGGAAGGCCGATTTTGATGCACTTTTCTCGGATTGGGTTGGTGGTCAGACACCCCCATATGGAAACCATCCGGTTGACATTAGGAGAACCAGGGACCGACTCCTGGCTCCCGGAAGGCCGATTTTGATGCACTTTTCTCGGATTGGGTTGGTGGTCAGACACCCCCATATGGAAACCATCCGGTTGACACCAGGAGAACCAGGGACCGACTCCTGGCTCCCGGAAGGCCGATTTTGATGCACTTTTCTCGGATTGGGTTGGTGGTCAGACACCCCCATATGGAAACCATCCGGTTGACACTATGAGAACCAGGGACCGACTCCTGCCTCACGGAAGGCCGATTTTGATGCACTTTTCTCGGATTGGGTTGGTGGTCAGACACCCCCATATGGAAACCATCCGGTTGACATTAGGAGAACCAGGGACCGACTCCTGGCTCCCGGAAGGCCGATTTTGATGCACTTTTCTCGGATTGGGTTGGTGGTCAGACACCCCCATATGGAAACCATCCGGTTGACATTAGGAGAACCAGGGACCGACTCCTGGCTCCCGGAAGGCCGATTTTGATGCACTTTTCTCGGATTGGGTTGGTGGTCAGACACCCCCATATGGAAATCATCCGGTTGACACTATGAGAACCAGGGACCGACTCCTGGCTCCCGGAAGGCCGATTTTGATGCACTTTTCTCGGATTGGGTTGGTGGTCAGACACCCCCATATGGAAATCATCCGGTTGACACTATGAGAACCAGGGACCGACTCCTGGCTCCCGGAAGGCCGATTTTGATGCACTTTTCTCGGATTGGGTTGGTGGTCAGACACCCCCATATGGAAACCATCCGGTTGACACCAGGAGAACCAGGGACCGACTCCTGGCTCCCGGAAGGCCGATTTTGATGCACTTTTCTCGGATTGGGTTGGTGGTCAGACACCCCCATATGGAAACCATCCGGTTGACACCAGGAGAACCAGGGACCGACTCCTGGCTCCCGGAAGGCCGATTTTGATGCACTTTTCTCGGATTGGGTTCTTGGTCAGACACCCCCATATGGTAAACCGCCGGCGGACACTAGGAGAACCAGGGGAGGCTATTACCTCACACATGGGGGTTTTGGGTGCCCTTGGCCGGCTTGGGGGTGACCCCAAGAGTGGGTCCAAGACCCCACACCCGGATCCATCCACAGGGGGGCGCCACATGTCATTTTAAGCCTGATTTCACTAGGGGAACCAGGGGATGATCTTAACTCACAAATGGGGGTTTTGGGTGCCCATGGCCGGCTTGGGGGTGACCCCAAGAGGGGGTCCAAGACCCCACAGCCGGATCCATCCACAGGGGGGCGCCACATGTCATTTTAAGCCTGATTTCACTATGGGTACCCAGGGGAGGCTGTTCACTCACACATGGGGGTTTTGGGTGCCCATTGAAGGCATGGCCAGCTTGGGGGGGACCCCAAGAAGGGGTCCAAGACCCCACAGCCGGATCCATCCACAGGGGGGCGCCACATGTCACTTTAGGCCGGATTTCACTATGGGTACCCAGGGGAGGCTGTTCACTCACACATGGGGGTTTTGGGTGCCCATTGAAGGCATGGCCAGCTTGGGGGGGACCCCAAGAAGGGGTCCAAGCACCCACAGCCGGATCTATCTACAGGGGGGCGCCACATGTCATTTTAAGCCTGATTTCACTATGGGTACCCAGGGGAGGCTGTTCACTCACACATGGGGGTTTGGGGTGCCCATGGTCGGCATGGATGGCTTGGGGGGGACCCCAAGAAGGGGTCCAAGCACCCACAGCCGGATCTATCCACAGGGGGGCGCCACATGTCATTTTAAGCCTGATTTCACTATGGGGACCCAGGGGAGGCTGTTCACTCACACATGGGGGTTTTGGGTGCCCATGGTCGGCATGGCTGGCTTGGGGGAGACCCCAAGAAGGGGTCCAAGCACCCCCACCAAGATCCATCCACAGGGGGGCGCCACAGGTCACTTTAAGCCTGATTTCACTATGGGTACCCAGGGGAGGCTGTTCACTCACACATGGGGGTTTTGGGTGCCCATGGTCGGCATGGCTGGCTTGGGGGAGACCCCAAGAAGGGGTCCAAGCACCCCCACCAAGATCCATCCACAGGGGGGCGCCACAGGTCATTTTAGGCCTGATTTCACTATGGGGACACAGGGGAGGCTTTTCACTCACACATCGGGGTTTTGGGTGCCCTTGGTCGGCATGGCTGGCTTGGAGGAGACCCCAAGAAGGGGTCCAAGCACCCCCACCAAGATCCATCCACAGGGGGGCGCCACAGGTCACTTTAAGCCGGATTTCACTATGGGGACACAGGGGAGGCTTTTCACTCACACATGGGGGTTTTGGGTGCCCATGGTCGGCATGGCTGGCTTGGGGGAGACCCCAAGAAGGGGTCCAAGCACCCCCACCAAGATCCATCCACAGGGGGGCGCCACAGGTCACTTTAAGCCGGATTTCACTATGGGGACACAGGGGAGGCTTTTCACTCACACATCGGGGTTTTGGGTGCCCTTGGTCGGCATGGCTGGCTTGGAGGAGACCCCAAGAAGGGGTCCAAGCACCCCCACCAAGATCCATCCACAGGGGGGCGCCACAGGTCACTTTAAGCCGGATTTCACTATGGGTACCCAGGGGAGGCTGTTCACTCACACATGGGGGTTTTGGGTGCCCATGGTCGGCATGGCTGGCTTGGAGGAGACCCCAAGAAGGGGTCCAAGCACCCCCACCAAGATCCATCCACAGGGGGGCGCCACAGGTCACTTTAAGCCGGATTTCACTATGGGTACCCAGGGGAGGCTGTTCACTCACACATGGGGGTTTTGGGTGCCCATGGTCGGCATGGCTGGCTTGGAGGAGACCCCAAGAAGGGGTCCAAGCACCCCCACCAAGATCCATCCACAGGGGGGCGCCACAGGTCACTTTAAGCCTGATTTCACTATGGGTACCCAGGGGAGGCTGTTCACTCACACATGGGGGTTTTGGGTGCCCATGGTCGGCATGGCTGGCTTGGGGGAGACCCCAAGAAGGGGTCCAAGCACCCCCACCAAGATCCATCCACAGGGGGGCGCCACAGGTCATTTTAGGCCTGATTTCACTATGGGGACACAGGGGAGGCTTTTCACTCACACATCGGGGTTTTGGGTGCCCTTGGTCGGCATGGCTGGCTTGGAGGAGACCCCAAGAAGGGGTCCAAGCACCCCCACCAAGATCCATCCACAGGGGGGCGCCACAGGTCACTTTAAGCCGGATTTCACTATGGGTACACTGGGGAGGCTGTTCACTCACACATGGGGGTTTTGGGTGCCCATGGCCGGCATGGCCAGCTTGGGGGAGACCCCAAGAAGGGGTCCAAGCACCCCCACCAAGATCCATCCACAGGGGGGCGCCACAGGTCATTTTAGGCCTGATTTCACTATGGGGACCCAGGGGAGGCTTTTCACTCACACATGGGGGTTTTGGGTGCCCATGGCCGGCATGGCCAGCTTGGGGGAGACCCCAAGAAGGGGTCCAAGCACCCCCATCCAGATCCATCCACAGGGGGGCGCCACAGGTCATTTTCACTAGGAGAACCAGGGGAGGGCTCCTGACTCACACATGGGCATTCTGGGTGCCCATGGCTGGGATGGGTGAGACAGAGTCCAGCCCTCCACACACAAAAGTGATCCAGCAGGCCAGAAGAAAGGGGAGAGAGAGAGAGAGAGAGAGAGAACAAATAATACATGGGCACAGAGCAGCCAGCCTCCATTGGAGCTGCCTGCACAGTGCTGCCCTCCTGTGGGAAAGGTTCACACACACACTCACTCACTCACTCACACAGACACACACAGACAAACCTATTCACTTGGGCCTTCTCCCTCATGCCCTGCTGACATCCATGCAGGCCCACATTGACCTTTGTGACCTCTGGAGCTCCATGCACCTTGTTCTAAACTCCCTGCCTAGTAAAGGGCATCTCCCATGGGCATGAGAGTACAGCTCACTCCCCTGGAGCACCATGCCTCTTTTTAATCACTCTCTCCCTATTAAAACCCTCTCTCCCATGGGCTTGAGAGTACAGCTTACTCCCTTGACCTCCAGAGGTATAGGAGGCCAAAAAAAAAGGGGGACAGAGCAGACAGCCCCCAAAGGGGATGCCTGCTCTGCCCCCCTATGAGACAGGTTCACTCACTCACACAGACACACCTATTCACTTGGGCCTTCTCCCTCATGCCCTGCTGACATCCATGCAGGCCCACATTGACCTTTGTGACCTCTGGAGCTCCATGCCTCTTTTTAAACTCTCTCTTCCCATTAAAAGCCTCTCTCACATGGGCTTGAGAGTACAGCTTACTCCCTTGACCTCCAGAGGTATAGGAGGCCAAAAAAAAAGGGGGACAGAGCAGACAGCCCCCAAAGGGGATGCCTGCTCTGCCCCCCTATGAGACAGGTTCACTCACTCACACAGACACACCTATTCACTTGGGCCTTCTCTCTGTGGCCCTGCTGACAGCCATGCA
>NW_028156585.1:80000-82477 GCF_964263955.1 Coregonus lavaretus
GTTGACACTATGAGAACCAGGGACCGACTCCTGCCTCACGGAAGGCCGATTTTGATGCACTTTTCTCGGATTGGGTTGGTGGTCAGACACCCCCATATGGAAACCATCCGGTTGACATTAGGAGAACCAGGGACCGACTCCTGGCTCCCGGAAGGCCGATTTTGATGCACTTTTCTCGGATTGGGTTGGTGGTCAGACACCCCCATATGGAAACCATCCGGTTGACATTAGGAGAACCAGGGACCGACTCCTGGCTCCCGGAAGGCCGATTTTGATGCACTTTTCTCGGATTGGGTTGGTGGTCAGACACCCCCATATGGAAACCATCCGGTTGACACTATGAGAACCAGGGACCGACTCCTGCCTCACGGAAGGCCGATTTTGATGCACTTTTCTCGGATTGGGTTGGTGGTCAGACACCCCCATATGGAAACCATCCGGTTGACATTAGGAGAACCAGGGACCGACTCCTGGCTCCCGGAAGGCCGATTTTGATGCACTTTTCTCGGATTGGGTTGGTGGTCAGACACCCCCATATGGAAACCATCCGGTTGACACTATGAGAACCAGGGACCGACTCCTGCCTCACGGAAGGCCGATTTTGATGCACTTTTCTCGGATTGGGTTGGTGGTCAGACACCCCCATATGGAAACCATCCGGTTGACATTAGGAGAACCAGGGACCGACTCCTGGCTCCCGGAAGGCCGATTTTGATGCACTTTTCTCGGATTGGGTTGGTGGTCAGACACCCCCATATGGAAACCATCCGGTTGACACCAGGAGAACCAGGGACCGACTCCTGGCTCCCGGAAGGCCGATTTTGATGCACTTTTCTCGGATTGGGTTGGTGGTCAGACACCCCCATATGGAAACCATCCGGTTGACACTATGAGAACCAGGGACCGACTCCTGCCTCACGGAAGGCCGATTTTGATGCACTTTTCTCGGATTGGGTTGGTGGTCAGACACCCCCATATGGAAACCATCCGGTTGACATTAGGAGAACCAGGGACCGACTCCTGGCTCCCGGAAGGCCGATTTTGATGCACTTTTCTCGGATTGGGTTGGTGGTCAGACACCCCCATATGGAAACCATCCGGTTGACATTAGGAGAACCAGGGACCGACTCCTGGCTCCCGGAAGGCCGATTTTGATGCACTTTTCTCGGATTGGGTTGGTGGTCAGACACCCCCATATGGAAATCATCCGGTTGACACTATGAGAACCAGGGACCGACTCCTGGCTCCCGGAAGGCCGATTTTGATGCACTTTTCTCGGATTGGGTTGGTGGTCAGACACCCCCATATGGAAATCATCCGGTTGACACTATGAGAACCAGGGACCGACTCCTGGCTCCCGGAAGGCCGATTTTGATGCACTTTTCTCGGATTGGGTTGGTGGTCAGACACCCCCATATGGAAACCATCCGGTTGACACCAGGAGAACCAGGGACCGACTCCTGGCTCCCGGAAGGCCGATTTTGATGCACTTTTCTCGGATTGGGTTGGTGGTCAGACACCCCCATATGGAAACCATCCGGTTGACACCAGGAGAACCAGGGACCGACTCCTGGCTCCCGGAAGGCCGATTTTGATGCACTTTTCTCGGATTGGGTTCTTGGTCAGACACCCCCATATGGTAAACCGCCGGCGGACACTAGGAGAACCAGGGGAGGCTATTACCTCACACATGGGGGTTTTGGGTGCCCTTGGCCGGCTTGGGGGTGACCCCAAGAGTGGGTCCAAGACCCCACACCCGGATCCATCCACAGGGGGGCGCCACATGTCATTTTAAGCCTGATTTCACTAGGGGAACCAGGGGATGATCTTAACTCACAAATGGGGGTTTTGGGTGCCCATGGCCGGCTTGGGGGTGACCCCAAGAGGGGGTCCAAGACCCCACAGCCGGATCCATCCACAGGGGGGCGCCACATGTCATTTTAAGCCTGATTTCACTATGGGTACCCAGGGGAGGCTGTTCACTCACACATGGGGGTTTTGGGTGCCCATTGAAGGCATGGCCAGCTTGGGGGGGACCCCAAGAAGGGGTCCAAGACCCCACAGCCGGATCCATCCACAGGGGGGCGCCACATGTCACTTTAGGCCGGATTTCACTATGGGTACCCAGGGGAGGCTGTTCACTCACACATGGGGGTTTTGGGTGCCCATTGAAGGCATGGCCAGCTTGGGGGGGACCCCAAGAAGGGGTCCAAGCACCCACAGCCGGATCTATCTACAGGGGGGCGCCACATGTCATTTTAAGCCTGATTTCACTATGGGTACCCAGGGGAGGCTGTTCACTCACACATGGGGGTTTGGGGTGCCCATGGTCGGCATGGATGGCTTGGGGGGGACCCCAAGAAGGGGTCCAAGCACCCACAGCCGGATCTATCCACAGGGGGGCGCCACATGTCATTTTAAGCCTGATTTCACTATGGGGACCCAGGGGAGGCTGTTCACTCACACATGGGGGTTTT
>NW_028156584.1:0-50068 GCF_964263955.1 Coregonus lavaretus
AGAGAGGCAGAGAGAGAGAGAGAGAGAGAGGCAGAGAGAGAGAGAGAGGCAGAGAGAGAGAGAGAGGCAGAGAGAGAGAGAGAGGCAGAGAGAGTGAGAGAGAGAGGAAGTGAGAGAGAGAGAGAGAGACAGAGACAGAGACAGAGAGAGAGGCAGAGAGAGAGTGAGAGAGAGAGGAAGTGAGAGAGAGAGAGAGACAGAGAAAGAGACCAGAGACAGAGAGAGAGAGAGAGAGAGCGAGAGAGAGAGAGAGAGAGAGAGAGAGAGAGAGAGAGAGAGAGACGGGACATCAGGTAAAGTTCTGGAGATGAGGGAATATGTGTGCAGAAAGAAACCCTCCAGTATGGTTAACCCCAGTTAGGCCCAGTATGGACTATCAATACAAGTGACCATTTAGAATGTGACCCAGTTCAATGGGTCTTAACAGAACTGGGGGATGTCAGCCATGAAGTTGTCTAAACACAACTGGAATATAATTTGTTTGTGATTCATTGTTAATGGATTTTCCATTAGGAACACAGGGGGAAAACCTAACACAACAACACACATAACACACAACCAATAAAAATAAAGGGGGAGGAAACCACTAAAGTCATTACCATATTGTCATTTTCTAATGACAGGGAGAAAACATGTAAAATCTAGAAGACTACTTTAGATCTGGTCAGAAGAAGCCTAGTGCACTACGTAGGGAACAGGGAGAGATTTGGGCCAGAGTCAGTAACTCCCCTGGGTATGAATTGTCTCTCTATCTTATCTGTCTTCTATATGATGTTCTCCTCTCCTCCTCTCTTCTCTCCTCTATTCACTCTATTCTATCATCCACACCACATGCCAGCTTCAACAAAATCCATTTACAAGTTAAAGACACACCTTGGAATAAATAGCAAAGGAAAACTACTACTAGATGGATTTTTTATTTCCCATCACCATGAATCATATTTAATAACTGAACAGTAGCAGACCTAACTTAATCTGTTCCTGACTCTGGGTAGTGGATTAAAAAGACCATCAATCTCCAATGATATTAAAGTACAATTCTGAACATTACTGATATACTGAGTGACAAGTCAAGATATCTGCTGTTTTTATTGTTTGGTTAATTTCACCACCTGCTGGACAGGTTTAATGTTGCTTGACTGAGCAGTACGGGAGAATAAAAGATGCCAAATTTAGGGCCGGTTTCCCGGACATCTCCATTGAACATGCTTTTTAGTCTAGGACTAGGCTTAATCTGTGTCCGGGAAACCGGCCCATATAGTTCAATTAGCAAGTAAGTAACACTACCTGTTCCATGATACTGAGGAAAATTACATTGAGACAGAGAACCAATTGAGAAAACATTTCAATGGCTCTGAATGACAACCAACATACATTAACAGCATACATCATGATTAATGTAAATGTAGCCAATTAAAACATTGCGTTTGATAAAAAAATACGTTATTAAGTTTTAATTAAATTCTGAAGATTAAATCAGTCAGACAAAAATAATTGTACAGAAAAACAGAGTATTATATCTGGGGACCATCACCACCAGCATGACTAGTATCTATGTGGACCCTACTACAGTTTAACCAGCTCAGCTATAGACTACACCAGCATGACTAGTATCTATGTGGACCCTACTACAGTTTAACCAGCTCAGCTATAGACTACACCAGCATGACTAGTATCTATGTGGACCCTACTACAGTTTAACCAGCTCAGCTATAGACTACATCAGCATGACTAGTATCTATGTGGACCCTACTACAGTTTAACCAGCTCAGCTATAGACTACATCAGCATGACTAGTATCTATGTGGACCCTACTACAGTTTAACCAGCTCAGCTATAGACTACACCAGCATGACTAGTATCTATGTGGACCCTACTACAGTTTAACCAGCTCAGCTATAGACTACACCAGCATGACTAGTATCTATGTGGACCCTACTACAGTTTAACCAGCTCAGCTATAGACTACACCAGCATGACTAGTATCTATGTGGACCCTACTACAGTTTAACCAGCTCAGCTATAGACTACACCAGCATGACTAGTATCTATGTGGACCCTACTACAGTTTAACCAGCTCAGCAGTACCATAATAGAGATTAAACCCAGGATAGAGGGGCTGAGTGAATGTGGTCTGGACTCTGTGGAGGAGGGTCATTGTGTCAGAGACGCTGTAGAAGGACAGAGTACCTGCCTTGTGATCCAGGTACACTCCTACTCTGGAGGACTGAGGGCCTGATACTTTAGTCCTAACATTATTGTGTCTGAACCAATAACCACCACTAGAGCACACTAAACTCCAGGACTTGTTATTCTCTCCAAATCCACCATCTGTCCCTGTTCTGCTGATGTCTTTATATGAGACTGCTGTATAAACCCACCCCCCACTCCACTCCACCTCCCAGTAACAGCGTCCAGACAGACCCTCTCTACACAGAACCTGGTAGTGGATTGTGAATCTGTCTGGATGAACAGGATATGGTTGGACTTGGCCTGTACGTTTCACCTTTCTGTTCCCTTCAGACAGAGAGAGGCGTGTGTGTGCTGAGTTTGGGTCCAGTGTGAGCTGACAGGAATCTGGGAGAAGAGCAGAGCAGAGACCAATGAGGGGAGTTAGAACAATAAGTGAAGTCAGATACTGTATCTACCCTGTCTTTGATTAGAGCACAGCAGAGATCAAATCAGAGAAATATGAGGAGTCAGATAGATACCCAGTCTTTGATTAGATCTACTATTGCTATATATTTCTAGAGGGATTGTTAGGAGTGTCAGTAAAAAGAGACTGTTAGTTACTTCAGAATAAAGAGACTCACATTGTAAGAACTGTTCTCTGGTCTTGGGCTCTGGAGGCAGTACAACATCCACTATATTCACTACAGACACACAAACACATTCACAGAGAGAGGGAATGTTATCATCACACCATATTCCACATGTATATGACTAGTAGGGAACTTTCAATGGTCTAAAGTTGATGTTCTTATTATTTTCAACACACCTGTAGTGGAGATCTTGGTCCATTCTCCTTTAAGGACGTCTTCTAGTTTCTCTCTCAGTTCAGACACAGTCTTACTCACATTTCCAAAGTACTGAAGAGGACGGACAACGATGCTGGGTAAGTCTGAAGATACACTGGTACCGGAGAGAGACTGATAACTCTGGGGGGAGAGAGAGAGAGGGAGAGAGAGAGAGAGAGAGAGAGAGAGAGGGAGAGAGAGGGAGAGAGAGAGAGGGAGAACAGAACCAAATTATTGAGAGTTTCACATTAAGTTAATTTCATATCACATGTATCAAGGCAGTTGAGTTACCTGGAGGAAATGGATGTGATCCTCTGTGTGTGAGAGCTGCTCCAGCTCAGTACTTCTCTTCCTCAGCTCAGCTATCTCCTGCTCCAGTTGCTCCAGGAGTCCTTCAGCTTGACTCACTTGAGCCTTCTCTTGGGCTCTGATCAGCTCCTTCACCTCAGAGCGCCTTCTCTCAATGGAGCGGATCAGCTCAGTAAAGATCTTATCACTGTCCTCCACTGCTGCCTGTGCATAGCGCTGTTAAGAGAGAGAGAGAGAGACTTGTCTTACTTTAATGAGCCATCCTCATTACACTAACACCCCCACTCCTAAAAGCACGTTGCGTGACACCACAACCTCTACACAATCACATTATCCAGTACCCAACACCACAGTACAATACACCAACCAGCACCACATTCCAACCGTCCATCCAACCCCTCCTCTCCAGCCGTACAGACAGCCCCCCTGAGCCCCCACACCTCCTGAAACATCTCCACACTGTTGATCATTTTGTACAACTCAAACTCAACCCTAAGGCGTCAACAGTAATGGCATTACCCTGGCAACACAGAAAAACATGATGAACAGTCTGTCATTGCAGAAAACGGACACCCCTCCCCAACTCCCAGGTTAACCCGAGCCAACCAGCTATTGGTGTCCAGGGCTCCATGTAATACCCTCCACTGGACAACCCCTGACGTTTCCAGCATTGGGAGCTTATAGAGCCCCTCCACCTATACCCTGCCATGCTCTCAGCCCCCACAACCCCCTGCCACTGATGCCCCTTCACTCCCACTAAGCTCAGAGTGTTAAAAGTCAGTAAGTCCTCCAGACTCTCCTGCCAGTCCCCAGTCTCTGCTGTCACTTGCAGTGGTGGAAACGGTGGTGGCCCCTCCTCAGGCTGCTCCAGCCCTCAGTACTGCAGCATAGAAATCAGAGACCCCTGCTGTATTGAGTCTCTCTGGCCGCATGATGAAGAGCTGCTGATCCAGCCCCAAACCACCAGCCCTCCTCAACAGAGCACATGCTGGTTCCCTCCAGCCCACCTCCGTACGGTACAGAATCCTCTGCGCTGCTTTGAGTCAGAACGCTGCCACCCTGCTCTCCAGGTCCACCAGGCCTTGTCCCCCCTCCTGGACAGGCAGGTACAGCACTGCCGCCTTCAGCCAGTGATGCCCAGACCGGAAAGAAATCACTGGCCAATTTATGCCATAGGGAGGATGCCGCCAAGTTGTTGATGATCAGAACCCTCCCTCTGTATGACACTTGGGAGAGGAGCCACCAAACGTCCTGGTACACAGTACGTTTGGTCCTTCTGTACAATAGAGTCCAGGTGGGACTTGAGTCTATTAACGAGGACCTTGGCAGACCTTATATTCCACACAGAGCAATGCCACAGGCCTCCAGTTCTTTATGTCGCTCAAATCCCCTTTTTTGGGCAGGAGAGTCAAAGCCTCCCGTCTACAGCTTAGCGACAGCTCCCCCACCCCGATGCACTCACGCAACACACGTCCTGTCCAATAATTCCCCAGAACTTTTTATAAAAATCCACAGGCAGACCGTCTGAGAGACAGCAGCTGAGAGTTTGTGTAAGGCCAGGGAAATGTCAATTTGATTTCTCTGTGACAGAGAGAGTTTGGAAAGGTCTGTGAGCAGAACCTGAGAACACCCAGGATCACAGAGTTCTGCCCTCTATAAATCAGAGTACAACTCCACAGCCGCGGCCTCATCTCCCCACAACAGAAGTTACCCACCCATCAGGCTCCCTCATCTCCCCCACAACAGAAGTTACCCACCCATCAGGCTCCCTCATCTCCCCACAACAGAAGTTACCCTCCCATCAGGCTCCCTCATCTCCCCACAACAGAAGTTACCCACCCATCAGGCTCCCTCATCTCCCCACAACAGAAGTTACCCACCCATCAGGCTCCCTCATCTCCCCCACAACAGAAGTTACCCACCCATCAGGCTCCCTCATCTCCCCCACAACAGAAGTTACCCACCCATCAGGCTCCCTCCTCTCCCCACAACAGAAGTTACCCACCCATCAGGCTCCCTCCTCTCCCCCACAACAGAAGTTACTCCCCCTTCTGCTGTCCCCACCTCTCCCAAAAGCCTTGGAAGCTTGAGCAAAAAGTGACATCTTGGAAGAGCTTTACATGGAATTTCCAATAGGAAACCTGCCTGGGCCCTGTTGAAACAGAGAACTGAGCCCTGTACTAGGTGCAGACACATTTTGGAAAGCAAAGACAAGAAATTGATTTTGGCTCTAACCACTAACAACCTACCCTTACACACCTCTTTTGCTACCCCTGCACTAAGATTTGTGCCATGGCTCAGCACCTGCGCCCCCTTCCACCAGACCCCCAATACACTTCATTAATCACATCACTGTGTGTCTCTTGCTAAAAAATCACGTTGAAATGTTTTTGTTTGACTTATTCCCCCAGTCTCTGCTGCCGTTCATGTTAAGGAAGTCTAACCGTGAAATCTCCATAAGAGGTGGGAGGGAAATCACCACAATCAGAAACCAGTAGAGAAGCCCATAAAGCCGCCATGCCAGAAAAAAAACATCTATTTAAGCAGATTCTGAAGACATGCCCTTAAGAACCCATGACCCATTTTCTCAGCCTATACCGCTTCCTGGGTGAGAGGACACTAAACCCCTCATTCTTCATGACGTGTTGTACTGACCTTACAAACATTCCAGGATCAATCAAATAAGACTCCAGGAGAACCTTCTTTTTCCCCTTTAGTCTCCATCAGGAACCTAGAAAGTTCTCTCAGCGTATATACTGGGCCCTCAGCCTGACTGTCTGTCAGCTCTGGATCCAATGAGCCGTCTGAAAACGAGACGCCTTGTCCTCCGCTCCCGCAGACTCACCTCCCCCCTCTTCCTCTTCCTCTTCCTCCTCCTCCATTGGCACGGTACCGTCCTCCTCCTCCCCAGTCTCTGCCCCCCTGCACTTCCCCCCTGATCAGAGCCTCTTCCTCAATGACAGGCAATATTTCCTGGGATGAGCCCACCAAGCCTTCGCCCACCGGAGTCTCTGTTACTACAGAAACCTGCCTCAGCTCATGTAGCCCAGCTGCAACCCTCCCCACCACCGCTTTCTCCACGGCCTGCGCACCACCACTTGGCCATTCACTACTACCGTGTAGCTCAGTTGGTAGAGCATGGCGCTTGCAACACCAGGGTTCTGGGTTCGTTTCCCAAGGGGGGACAGTATGAAAATGTATGCACTCACTAACTGTAAGTCGCTCTGGATAAGAGCATCTGCTAAATGACTAAAATGTAAAACATTTATTCTCCTCCCTCCTGGTACCCCTGCCATTTATTTTGCAATTCTGAGTAATCACTACTTTAGTAAGGATTAGTAAGGAAAAACACTTTATTCAGTACTACTGCAGTTGCTTAATAATTCCAATAGATGGCAGCATAAGACCATGAATGACATTTCAGAAGATTAGTTTAGTTCTCTCCCTGGATACACCACCACTCCACCTCACAGGAAAACTCCTGCCTGAGCTTTTTACTGTCCCTTTCCACACTGCTAATGCAAGAGGAAGGACTGAAAAAGCATTTAACACATTACTGTGAAGTAATATAATGATGATTCATGTTTATTATTACCTGTTTTTATGGTCATGTTTTGAAATTATACTTCATTACTATAATGATTATCAATAAGCCTAAACATTAATTCAGTCACCTCTGGTCGACAAAAACGTATTTTCCTAGTACATTAATTGTCAAATTCATCAACCAGCATCGAGCACTCTGCCTTCTCAGGCAAGCGAGGGGCATGTTGAGGTAAATATGCTAACCGCCAAGGTTGCATTATGTCATTTATTGGTGGGCTGGAAGATGCAGTGTTTTTTCTTTTCTATTCAGAGGCTATTTACTCCCAATATGAGATCATTTTCTATAGAAGGTTTTTATAATGTAATGTTTACTAGGGTTGAGGTTAGCGCATCTGAGTAGGGATTATTTGGGTTCAATACCTGTCCTACCTATCAATCATATTGCTGCTTGTAGCCTATAACTGATGATCCCCACACTAGAAACACCCAAAACTATCTGTGCTAGCAAACCCTGTGTTCCACCCCTCCCCTGTGTAACCTTGAGGTTTGTTAAGAAACAAACACTTGTCTACGAAAAGAGACAACATGTTTAACGGATTCCGCTTGGCACCCAGCCGAGAGCACACGGAAACCACTTGCAAATTTACCAAAACTAACCAACTACTTGGGGTCTGTTCGGAAGCAATAAACGGAGGCAGATTAGCCACCACAACTCTTATCGAAAGAGGCGACATCTGCACCAACACACCCCTCACAACAAGACAAACCTTTTTCATTAACACAACCACCGCCTTGTTCATTCTGGATGCAGAGTCCAGATGTTCCGCTCCAACCTGTTCGCCGACCATGAGCAAAACTTCCTCCACACCTTTCTCCGGAACGGACCCGAAGCGACAGCGTTTCTTCTCCACTCGGTTGAGGCCATCACGCCGCCCTAACAAACTACCCCTACTCCCCCCTCAAACTCTAAACGATAAATAGTGGAAACCAATAAACAAACCCTCCACCATGAGAAAATACATTCAGAAAATACGCAAGAACCAAAAGAAAAAAGAATAGTAGCCCTCCTCACGAACCACAAAGTCTCTCACACAACCAACTTCTTCTTCTATGATAAAATGGCGGTCCACAAACCAACGTTAAAGGTGCATGCCGCCACCTACTGTGCTGGAGTGTGTGGTCAATCACGGTTTCCAACATTTCTAAATCCTCCTACCTAACTCAGTACTTCTGAGAAAATAAAGAAGAGCCCTACTAACTTCTAATAGACCCTCCCCAATCCCCAAAATCCCTTCCAACCCCCCCCAACCCCGTCCAACCTCAATGACCCTACATTTCAATCTTTCCCTCTCTTCAACATACTTACAACAATATAACAACACATGCTCCACCGTTTCATCGACCATACACTCCAGACACAAACCATTCCCATGCTTGCCAACCAGATGTAATGACGAGATCAATGTACAATGTCCTAAGCACAATCTAGTAAACACCACCTCTTTCTTCCTAATCTGACTTTTGAATCTTGGTCTATCAAACTTTCTGTAAAACTGCAAACTATTCATATAAATGCCGGCCCTTGTGCTCAGAGTACCATCTCTTCTGCCACACATCTATCAAAATGGCTCTGATCTTACATTTGGCCTCACCTCTACCCAGTGCAACATTAAGATCAATGATATCTAGTTTCAAAGCTCTTTTAGCTAACTGGTCTACAATTTCATTCCCTTCCACACCCGAATGTGCTGGGACCCAGCAGAATCTCACTACTACACCCATTCTCTCAATTCTCCATAATAACATTAATACCTTTAGTTCAACTGAGTATACTGACAGTTCATCTGTTAGTCTTCTACATATCTGCACATCAAATTCAGGAACGTAAACGCTTGCTCCTGTGAGCCCACTATCTGGGTCCTTGGATCCATCTGTGAAAAGCGGTAAAAAAGCATAAAATCTTCTACCAATGTAATTGTCAACCAGTTTCACTATATCACTGACTTCTGACCAATCTTTCCTTTTCTCTACCAAGGTTAGATCAACAACAGGGTCTGGGAGTAACCATGGAGGAACATCCCCTATCACCACAGAAGGGCCAACCTCCAACTCCCTCAAACCACTCTCATCAGCAAGCTTTCCAACTGTCCAACCAAAACCACTGCCTTGTCTACTAATATATTCCCAACAGTCATCTAGAACAGTAGCAGTGGGATGCTCAACCTCACAGCCTTTCAACCCAATAAGATAATGACCATTTTTTACGCTGTAGTTCCAATGGCATCTCTCCTGCCTCCACCAGTAAGGCACATACAGATGTTGATTTAAATGCACCAGTACATATCCTTAAAGCTATATACTGTATTCTGTCCAGCTTCTGAAGCCAAGTTTTGCCTTGTTCGATAAACTATACACCCGTAATCAATTGTCGTCCTGATCAGAGCTCTATAAATATCCATCAACAATTGTCTGTCAGCACCCTATTCATAACCAGAGACCCACACAACCAACTACCATGAAAGTTAATGAATGAGAGAGACATGAACATCGTTACAATACTGTACATAGACATAATGTAACGGTTCTTCTTCTTTGGAGTTTAACGGCGGTTGGCATCCAATATATTGCATTACCGCCCCCAACTGGACTATAATATAAATCTATTATACTTTGTGACACAAAATGGGAAAATGGGAAATTATAATAATACAAAAAACACCCTTCCAACTAACCCTACACTCATTAAATACCCACTACCCCATTCCACTACTTTGACCCTATCTGCTCCTGCACCATGCCAACGGCCTGGGAGGACAGGAAAACACAACTCAACACACCCTGTAACTCTTCTGAAGTCTAATCTTGTATGCCCAAATAGTTCTCTGCAGCTGCCACCACAACATCTATTTTCTGTGATTTATGTTCCATTTCTGCTGTACAGTTGATAACCATTGCTATGAACTCTAAGAAGCTAACTTTACTAAAGCATATATCACTCGTTGGCCTATCCCTCTGTGCTGGCACAGATCTACCACTCACAGGGATCCTCTCAGGATCTCTCACCCTTGACCCATCCTCCTCTACTTTCTTCACTGTCTCAGCATACGACACCTTCTGCACTACTCTGACTCTAGCCACCTCAACCTGCCTCTCTCGCACCGGACACTTCCAATCCCCAGCAACATGGGCATCCCAACAGTTGACACACACAACTTTATCCACCGAAGCTACACAATCCTCTATCCCATGCCCTCCTGCACACTTCCCACATCTTGGAATCTCCCTCCTACAAACTGCTGCAACATGACCATAAACGTTGCACCTGAATCAGTGCAGTGGATTCGCCACAAAAGCTCTAACAGGATAACTGATATATCCTACCATGACTTTGTCGGGTAAAGACTCAAAACTCAAAAGGACAGACAGTGACTCCTATGTTTCATCACGCTCACCACCGGGTCTGCGTCGCACCAAACGGCGGGCATCACAAACACCAGGAATCTTCAACTTTAATTGCTCCACCTCCACACTTAACGCTACCCCAGAAATCACTCCTTTCAATGGTGTCCTGTTCCTAAGAGAAAAGCAAGAAACAGATCTTGACCCAAGTTGCATGACACGGAGCGCCCACTCCCTCTGGTCAGAAGAAACAGAAACAAATATCACAAGTCCACTTCAGGTAACCTTCACTCATTATATTGCACCCAACTCCTTTCCCACCCACCCTGAAACCAAAAATGTAACTCCTACTGGGCCAGATTCTTCTTTATCATGTCCATTGATGCCAGGCTCTGGTTATGAGCTCCTCACCACACCTTCTACCTCACTTAACTCTCCCTCATTCATTTCCATTTCACCTCCAGAACTCAGTCTGGCGAATAGCTCACTCCTTTTGCACTTGAATTATAACATTTGAAATGTCTATTCCTTTAAAACTTTTGTGAGTGAAATGATTGTTTATTTCACTTTAGTTTATTATCTATTTCACTTGCTTTGGCAATGTAAACATATATTTCCCATGCCAATAAAGCCCTTTGAATTGAATTGAATTGAATTGAGAAAGAGAGCGAGAGAGTGCCTTGCAAAAGTATTCATCCCCCTTGGCGTTGTTCCTATTTTGTTGCATTACAACCTGTAACTTAAATTGTTTTTTATTTGGATTTCATGAAATGGACATACACAAAATAGTCCAAATTGGTGAAGTGAAATGACAAAAATAACTTGTTTCAAAAAAATTCAAAAACATTAATAACGGAAAAGTGGTGCGTGCATATGCATTCACCCCCTTTGCTATGAAGCCCCTAAATAAGATCTGGTGCAACCAATTACCTTCAGAAGTGACATAATTAGTTAAATAAATTCATAAAAAATCCTACAATGTGATTTTCTGGATTTTTTTCTCTCATTTTATCTGTCATAGTTGACGTGTACCTATGATGAAAATTACAGGCCTCTCTCATCTTTTTAAGTGGGAGAACTTGCACAATTGGTGGCTGACTAAATACTTTTTTCCCCCACTGTACACCTGTTCTGAAAGGCCCAAGAGTCTGCAACACCACTAAGCAAGGGGCACCATCAAGCAAGTGGCACCATGAAGACCAAGGAGCTCTTCAAACAGGTCAGGGACAATGTTGTGGAGAAGTACAGATCAGGGTTGGGTTATAAAAAAAGATCAGAAACTTTCAACATCCCACGGAGCACCATTAAATCCATTATTAAAAAATTGAAAGAATATGGCACCACAACAAACCTGCCAAGAGAAGCCGCCCACCAAAACTCATGCACCAGGCAAGGAGGGCATTAATCAGAGAGGCAACAAAGAGACCAAAGATAACCCTGAAGGAGCTGCAAAGCTCCACAGCGGAGATTGGAGTATCTGTCCATAGGACCACTTTAAGCCATACACTCCACAGAGCTGGGCTTCATGGAAGAGTGGCCAGAAAAAAAGCCTTTGCTTAAAGAAATATAAGCAAACACGTTTGGTGTTTGCCAAAAGGCACGTTGGAGACTCCCCAAACATTTGGAAGAAGGTACTCTGGTCAGATGAGACAAAAATTGAGCTTTTTGGCCATCAAGGAAAACGCTCTGTCTGGCGCAAACCAAACACCTCTCATCACCCCGAGAACACCATTCATCGGCAGGGACTGGGAAACTGGTCAGAATTGAAGGAATGATGGATGGCGCTAAATACAGGGACATTCTGGAGGGAAACCTGTAAGTATTGACTTTGGGGGGGGGGGGGGGGGGGTGAATAGTTATGCACGCTCAAGTGTTGTGTTATTTTGTCTTATTTCTTGTTTGTTTCACAATAAAAAATATTTTGCATCTACAAAGTGGTAGGCATGTTGTGTAAATCAAATGATACAAACCCCCCAAAAAATCCATTTTAATTCCAGGTTGTAAGGCAAGAAAATAGGAAAAATGCCAAGGGGGAGAATACTTTCGCAAGCCGCTGTATGTATAGGGGACATGAGTCAGTCATGGTTACTTAAAGTTATGTGATGAGGTAGCCCTGCCTGCAACTTCAAAATCAGTGTCGGCCCACGGCCCAATGGGGAATGTCCTCTTGGTGTAATGATCAAGACCCAGGTTCATATCCCATCAGTTACATTAAGCAGTCTATTCTCTGAAAGGGGTCCAGGCATAGTGGGGTCAGTGGGATTGGAGAGGGGTCCTATCTCTCTCTCTGACTGGAGGAGACAGGTAAAATCCTCTGGTCAACAATACTCACCTTGAGAGACTTCACAGCTTTTTGGAGCTTCTTCAGGTCCTTCTCTCTCTCCTGGAATCTCTGCTGGACCTTCTGCTGACTCATCCCCAGCTGCCTCTGTGGAGAATCACTCTTCAATGAGCTATCAAGCTTTATTTGTCCAGTAGATCAATAGTATAGTAATGGGACATAGGGCCCATAGAGAGGAAGGTCTAAAATCTTGAGGTAGTCCCTTTACCATATGACATTTTCTATGTTGCTATGTTAATGATTATAGTTTTTATGGTAGGTGTACATGTATCAAGGGGTTGAAACTCAACTTTGGACTCATAACAGGGCATTCAGAATGATAATAGTGTTTGACTTTAGAAAATGGTGATACATTTGGAGCAAACTCAATATACACCAAAGTTTGTGTTCATATTTCTTCTGCTGTGGATATATTTCATTTGAATTATCTCATATTCAAACAGCCTCAGATCCTACTGTATCTTTAAGTCTTTGTTTATCAGACAGTCACCAACAAGTAGTTCTGGTCTTACCTGTTTCTCAGTCCTCTCTGCTGCAGCTGACACTGTATTATGGCCTTTATGTTCATCCATTGTACACAGATAACAGATACACTGCTGATCGGTACGACAGTAAACCTCCAGCAGTTTGTCATGATGAGAGCAGATCTTCTCCTGTAGTTGTGCGGTGGCTTTGACCAGCTTGTGCTTCTTGAAAGCAGGAGATTCATAGTGAGATTGGAGGTGAGTCTCACAGTAAGAGGCCAGACACACCAGACAGGACATGAGGGCTTTCTGCTTTCTGGTCCCAGTGCAGACATCACACGCCACATCTCCAGGTCCAGCATAGCACAGAGCAGGAGGGGGAGCAGCCTGGAGTCCTGTCTTCTTCAGTTTCTCCACCATCTCAGCCAAAATGGTATTTTTCCTCAGATTAGGCCTTGGAGTGAAGGTCTCTCTGCACTGAGGACAGCTATAGACCCCTTTCAGAACATCCTGATCCCAGCAGCCCTCAATACAGCGCCTACAGTAACTGTGTCCACAGGCAGTAGTGACCGGCTCCTTCAGTAGATCCAGACAGACAGAACAACAGAACTGGTCCTGGTCCAGCAGATCTCCGTGCTGAGCCATTTGGATGGTTGTTCACTCTCACACAGACAGACGACACAGAGACTCAGATCAGTTTCGTTTCCACATAAGTTAGTTTTTGGGAGGGCGAGGACTTTCTGGATCTGCCAGATAGGTGAGGTTAGAGGGAGGGAGGGAGGGAGGGATAGAGAGAGAACTGCGTTCAACATGGAGAGGGAGACAAATATTTTAGTTTCTAGGTTAGGGCCCTTCATTTGGAATAAATCTAACAAATATGAGTTGTTAGAATATATAAAGGGTAACAGTTCCTATGAAGTACATATTATAATTATTTTAATAAGCTTCATAATGCCTTATAATACACTTATGTGTTATAACACTGATTATAAGTGTCTATAATAATTAATAAGTGGTTGTAATGGGGGGGCTTGATATTGATACAATATACTGTAGTTTAAATGAATACTGTATGTATTGACTGATCATTGAGAATGAGGTAATACTTTACATTACAGTGTGGTTATTACTATTAGGCCTAGGGTCAGGGTTAGAGTTACTACATTCAGCAGTAACCCTAACCCTAGCCATATCTAGGACTAAAAACAGAAGATTTTTTTATAATCAGAGTTCTTTGTAATACTTCTTAGTCAGACAGAAACCCCCCACATATTATAGGTGGACGGGGTTATGAACATATCCAATGAATTGTTTTCTGCAACCAGATGAAATGAAACTGCCTTTCAGCAGGAAAAGCTTCTCTAATAATCCTAACCATTGCTGGGTGTCTTCAGAGACTGAGGTATAGAGACACACTGTCAAGTCAAATCATCTGGCTGTGCTTTCATGTCAAAACATTTATTATTTTCTATTCATAAAATTATATTGTATTATATTCTTTGATAATATATTATATCCATAGGCTCCACTCTGTATAGTGTTAATGATGACTGTTTGTTCTGTACATTGATTGAATGGTTAGGACTATCTCACTGTATTCACTGTTTAAATCACAAGAGACCAGGAGACCTAAAGGAAGCCTTCAGCACTGTATCCCTTCATCCAGTCATAGTAAACAACCTCTGTCTGTCTGTATGTATGTCTGTCTGTCTGTCTGTAAACACAGCCAACTTTTCTGCGGGGGTTGTTGTTGCTATCAGTGCTGCACAGCTATTTTCAGGTCTCTCCAGAGATGGTCGATCGGGTTCAACTCCAGGATCTGGCTGGACCACTCAAGGACATTCAGAAACTTGTCCCGAAGCCACTCTTGCGTCTTGGCTGTGTGCTTAGGGTTGTTGTCTTGTTGGAAGTTGAACCTTCGCCCCAGTCTGAGATCCTGAGCGCTCTAAAGCAGGTTTTCATCAAGGATCTCTCTGTACTTTGCTCTGTTCATTTTTCCCTCGATCCTGGCTATTCTCCCAGTCCGTGCCTCTGAAAAACATCCCCACAGCCTGATGCTGCCACCACCATGCTTCACCATAGGGATGGTGCCATGTTTTCTACAGACGTGACGCTTGGCATTCAGGCCAAAGAGTTCAATCTTGGTTTCATCAGACCAGAGAATCTTCTTTCTCATGGTCTGAGAGTACTTTAGGATGCTTTTGGCAAACTCCAAGCGGGCTGTCATGTGTCTTTTACTGAGGAGTGGCTTCCGTCTGGCCACTCTACCATAAAGGCCTAATTGGTGGAGTGCTGCAGAGGTGGTTGTCCTTCTGGAAGTTTATCCCATCTCCACCGAGGAACTCTGGAGCTCTGTCAGATTGACCATCGGGTTCTTGGTCACCTCCCTGACCAAGGCCCTTCTCCCCCGATGCTCAGTTTGGCCAGGCTGCCAGCTCTAGGAAGAGTCTTGGTGGTTACAAACTTCTTCCATTTAAGAATGATGGAGGCCATTGTGATCATGGGGACCTTCAATGTTGCAGAAATGTTTTGGGACCCTTCCCCAGATCTGTGCCTCAACACAATCCTGTCTCAGGGCTCTACGGACAATTCCTTCACCCTCATGGCTTGGTTTTTGCTCTGACATGCACTGTCAACTGTGGGACCTTATATAGACAGCTGTGTGTCTTTACAAATCATGTCCAATCAATTGAATTTACCACAGGTGGACTCCAATCAAGTTGTAGAAACATCTCAAGGATGATCAATGGAAACAGGATGCACCTGAGCTCAATTTTGAGTCTCATAGCAAAGGGTCTGGATAATTATGTAAATAAGGTATTTCTGTCTTGTATTTTCAATAAGTGTGTACAAATAAAAACCTGTTTTCGCTTTGTCATTATGTGGTATTGTGGGTAGAGTGATGAGGAAAATGTTTTATTTAATCAATTTTAGAATAAGGCTGTAACGTAATAAAATGTTGAAAAAGTCAAAGGGTCTGAATACTTTCCGAATGCACTGTATGGCAGCTAGAAATCAAAACTGGATGGTCTTCAGAGATAGATGGGAGGGGCTTCGGGTAGCTGAAGGCGGGGACTAAAAACAAACAAAAGATAACTAATGTAAAATGTAGTGTCTGTGAAATGTATGTAGTATGTACATTTATAAGCTGGAAGTGGAAGCCTAAGTATTTGTCACGATCGTCTGAAGGATTGGACCAATGCGCAGCGTTGCGAGTGAACATTTTTATTTTTATTTTTTTATTTCACCTTTATTTAACCAGGTAAGTCAGTTGAGAACAGGTTCTCATTTACAACTGCGACCTGGCCGAGACAAAGCAAAGTAGTGCAACAAAAAACAACACAGAGTTACATATGGGGTAAAAAAAAAACATAAAGTCAGAGATACAACAGAAAATATATATACAGTGTGTGCAAATGTAGCAAGTTATGGAGGTAAGGCAATAAATAGGCTATAGTGCAGAATAATTACAATAGTATTAACACTGGTGACTTTATTAATAAAGCAACCACGAAAAAACAACAAAAGACGATACGTGAAGTTCTAATACTGAATAAGACTAACAGCAACAAAGAAACAATAACCCACAACACAAAGGAAAAAACACACCGAATATAAATGGCTCCCAATCAGAGATAACGAGCCGACAGCTGACACTCGTTACCTCTGATTGGGAGTCATCGACCAATCACCAATACACAAACAAAATGAGACTCACCCATCCCCAACACCACCAAATGAAATACACCCAACACAAGAAAATGAACAACCCTGGCTCAATATAAACGTCCATAGAGCCAGAGTGTTACAGTACCCCCCCCTAAAGGTGCGAACTCCGGGCGCACCAACATCAGGACTAGGGGAGGGTCTGGGTGGGCGTCTGTCCATGGTGGCGGCTCTGGCCCCGGTCGTGATCCCCACCCCACCACAGTCACAACCTGCTTCGGTAGCCTCCTCCCAATGACCACCCTCCACCTAACCCCACCTGGACTAAGGGGCAACCCCGGACTAAGGGGCAGCATCGGCCTAAGGGGCAGCACCGGGATAAGGGGCAGCACCGGGATAAGGGGCAGCACCGGGACAAGGGGCAGCACCGGACTACGGGGCAGTACCGGACTAAAGGGCAGTACAGGACTAAGGGGCAGCACCGGGCTAAGGGGCAGTACCGGACTACGGGGCAGCACCGGGCTAAGGGGCGGCACCGGACTCAGGGGCAGCACCGGACTAAGGGGCAGCACCGGGCTATAAGGCAGCACCGGACTAAGGGGCAGCACCGGACTAAGGGGCAGTACCGGACTACGGGGCGGCACCGGACTCAGGGGCAGCACCTGACTAGATGGCGGATCCTGGCTGGCTGGCTCTGGCGGATCCTGGCGGGACGGCTCTGGCGGATCCTGGCGGGACGTCTCTGGCGGATCCTGGCGGGACGGCTCTGGTGGATCCAGGCTGGACGGCTCTGGCGGATCCTGGCGGGACGGCCCTGGCGGATCCTGGCTGGACGGCTCTGGCGGATCCTGGCTGGACGGCTCTGGCGGATCCTGGCTGGACGGCTCTGGCGGATCCTGGCTGGATGGCTCTGGCGGATCCTGGCTGGACGGCTCTGGCGGATCCTGGCGGGACGTCTCTGGCGGATCCTGGCGGGACGGCTCTGGCGGATCCAGGCTGGACGGCTCTGGCGGATCCTGGCGGGACGGCTCTGGCGGATCCTGGCTGGACGGCTCTGGCGGATCCTGGCTGGACGGCTCTGGCGGATCCTGGCTGGACGGCTCTGACGGATCCTGGCTGGACGGCTCTGGCGGATCCTGGCTGGACGGCTCTGGCTGCTCATGGCTGGCTGACGGATCTGGCTGCTCATGGCTGGCTGACGGATCTGGCTGCTCATGGCTGACTGACGGATCTGGCTGCTCATGGCTGGCTGACGGGTCTGGCTGCTCATGGCTGGCTGACGGATCTGGCTGCTCATGGCTGGCTGACGGATCTGGCTGCTCATGGCTGGCTGACGGACCTGGCTGCTCATGGCTGGCTGACGGGTCTGGCTGCTCATGGCTGGCTGACGGATCTGGCTGCTCGTGGCTGGCTGACGGGTCTGGCTGCTCATGGCTGGCTGACGGATCTGGCTGCTCATGGCTGGCTGACGGGTCTGGCTGCTCATGGCTGGCTGACGGATCTGGCTGCTCATGGCTGGCTGACGGGTCTGGCTGCTCATGGCTGGCTGACGGATCTGGCTGCTCATGGCTGGCTGACGGGTCTGGCTGCTCATGGCTGGCTGACGGGTCTGGCTGCTCATGGCTGGTTGACAGATCTGGCTGCTCATGGCTGGCTGATGGTGCTGGCTGGGAGGCTGGCGGTGGAGGCGGACCCCAGCCTCGGATTGCAGTCATCACCTCCAGCAGGACGGCTCCCATCTGCAGGATCTGCTCTTTCTGGTTCCGAACCTGAGCTTCCAGTCTAGTATGGGCTGCGTCGGCTCCTGCTGATTCCATAGCAGGTGTATGATTCTGTCTGGCGGAAGGCTCTAGCGGCTCCTGTCTGGCGGAAGGCACTAGTGGCTCCGATCTGGCGGACGGCTCTGAAGGCTCATGGCAGACGGACGGCTTTGCAGGCTCAGTACAGACGGACGGCTTATGCAGCGCTTGACAGACGGGCAGTTCAGGCGCCGTTGGGCAGACGGCAGACTCTGGCCGACTGGTGACGCACCCCGTAGGATTCGTGCGTGGAGCAGGAACAGGCCGGGCCGGGCTGGCGACGCACATCGTGGACCTGGTGCGTGGAGTAGGAACAGACCGGTACGTACCGGGAACACCCACCACTGGCCTTAACTGGGGATCAAGAACGGACCGGACCAGACTGGGAACACACTTCAGTCTCTCATGCCGTGCCACAACAACTTCCCTCCTTCCACTCGCCAATGGCTCCCGTAATCCGAATGCCTTCTCTCCAGCTCTACCTGTGGCAGCCTCCTGCTGCCCAGGCGCCCAAGCCATGTGCCCCCCCCCAAAAAAATTTTGGGGAGTAACCACGGGCTTCCAGCCTCGACTCCGCGCTGCCTCCTCGTACCACCTCCTCTCGGCTGCAGCCGCCTCCAACTCTTCACGAGGGCGGTGATATTCCTCCATTTGTGGCCAAGGACCCTTTCCAGCCCGTATCTCCTCCCATGTCCATGAATCCGTTGGAGGTAGGTCCTGTTGCCGCTTGTTACGCTGCTTGGTCCTCTTTTGGTGGGTTATTCTGTCACGATCGTCTGAAGGATTGGACCAATGCGCAGCGTTGCGAGTGAACATGATGACTTTATTAATAAAGCAACCACGAAAAAACAACAAAAGACGATACGTGAAGTTCTAATACTGAATAAGACTAACAGCAACAAAGAAACAATAACCCACAACACAAAGGAAAAAACACACCGAATATAAATGGCTCCCAATCAGAGATAACGAGCCGACAGCTGACACTCGTTACCTCTGATTGGGAGTCATCGACCAATCACCAATACACAAACAAAATGAGACTCACCCATCCCCAACACCACCAAATGAAATACACCCAACACAAGAAAATGAACAACCCTGGCTCAATATAAACGTCCATAGAGCCAGAGTGTTACAGTATTGTTTGTCCATTAGTTTAGGAGGGGTGGTAGGGTTAGGGGGAAATAATAAAGAAGGAAAATATATTTAAAATAATATTTACAAAACATATATATGGGGGATTGGAAATGATGCAGACAATTCCACAGATAGAAGCCCCAATATATCTGCAATGTTAAAGCTGGTCCTATAGCTGTGGCTTTGACCAGCTGGTGCTTCTTCAAAGCAGGAGATTCATAGTGAGATTGGAGGTGAGTCTCACAGTAAGAGGCCAGACACACCAGACAGGACATGAGGGCTTTCTGCTTTCTGGTCCCAGTGCAGAAATCACACACCACATCTCCAGGTCCAGCATAGCACAGAGCAGGAGGGGGAGCAGCCTGGAGTCCTGTCTTCTTCAGTTTCTCCACCAACTCAGCCAACATGTTATTTTTCCTCAGATTAGGCCTTGGAGTGAAGGTCTGTCTGGACTGAGGATGTCACACCCCACATCTAAAGGTCCAGCATGACAGTGAGCAGGAGGAGCAGCTTGGAGTCCTGTCTTCTTCAGTTTCTCCACCACTTAGGCGAGCACAGCACTCCTGTTCAGAATAGGTCTTGGGGTGAAGGTATGTCTGCACTGCACTCAATCTGGTTTATTTAGTACCCCAGCGCAGGTTAAGTAGTGGAAAGAACATGTTGGGTTATTTTGACCCAGACAGTTTGGTTGCGTGAATAACCCAATATGTTGGGTTGTTAGTATTAACAGAACACGGGTTAATTTAAAAATCAGTTGGGTATGTTTTACTCTCATGCTTGGTTGACCTAGCAACTGGGTCTGTTTTAATGTCATGCTTGGTTGACCTAGCAACTGGGTCTGTTTTAATGTCATGCTCGGTTGACCTAGCAACTGGGTCTGTTCTAATGTCATGCTTGGTTGACCTAGCAACTGGGTCTGTTTTAATGTCATGCTTGGTTGACCTAGTAACTGGGTCTGTTTTAATGTCATGCTTGGTTGACCTAGCAACTGGGTCTGTTTTAATGTCATGCTTGGTTGACCTAGCAACTGGGTCTGTTTTAATGTCATGCTCGGTTGACCTAGCAACTGGGTCTGTTCTAATGTCATGATTGGTTGACCTAGCAACTGGGTCTGTTTTAATGTCATGCTTGGTTGACCTAGCAACTGGGTCTGTTTTAATGTCATGCTCGGTTGACCTAGCAACTGGGTCTGTTTTAATGTCATGCTCGGTTGACCTAGCAACTGGGTCTGTTTTAATGTCATACTCGGTTGACCTAGCAACTGGGTATGTTTTAATGTCATGCTCGGTTGACCTAGCAACTTGGTCTGTTTTAATGTCATCCTTACTGTAGGTTATTTTAAGGCGTTTACATACTGTAAACTCAATGTTTCCTTATTAAATTCTTCTATAATATGTAGAGCATTTATTACATTTTATAATAAGGTATACCAATGTATCATAGCCCAACAATGAGACATACGTGGACTTTTAGGAAACTCTATAAGCATCATTGAAGCTACAAAAATGTCAATGTTCAACCTTAACATGTGCTAACTACGCAACAGACCAGATGAACAGGAATTATATTTACTCTCATGGGTGGCTAAAAATAACTATCTGAAAGCCACACCCCTACTAAACTATGCCTACAGTCTTCTGATCTGACCTGATGGGTCATATCTCAATAACCAAGCAACAATAACCCAACACCCAGCATCCATAACCCAGCAGTTTTTAAAGAAAACAACCCAACTAAGTGACCCAACGCCTGCAACCCAACATTTGGGTCAACCAAACAACCCAGTATTGTTTAGAGTGTGGGGACAGGTGTAGACCCCTTTCAGATCATCCTGATCCCAGCTTTCTTTAATACAGCCCATACAGTAGCTGTGTCCACAGGCAGTAGTCACCGGATCCTTCAGTGGATCCAGACAGACGGAGCAACAGAACAGTTCCTGATTCTCTGCCATTTTAGTGCTTTCACCTGAAGGTTGAGCAACAGGGTGTCAAAAATGACTTTCTGTTTCATGGAACTCTACACCAGAGGACAGGGAGTGGCTTCCTCTTGACTGTGTACTCTGTATCTACAGGTTTTTGGGGGATGGAAGTCAAGCTAAGAAGATGACGTTGCATACAGCTGTGTCCACAGGGAATAATAACTGGATCCTTTGGTAGATCCAGACAGCAGAGTGGATATTTTAAAAGGGCCTCTGCAATGTCCATACAACAAACTGCACAGCAGAGTATCAGAGATAACTTTAATTTCTTTGAAAGTCTGAGTGGTGGGGGAGGCCTTTTAGATCTGTTTGGAGACGTTAGTCCTGGATGGATGCACTGAGGTATATAGGGATGGAAGCCATAGTGACGTGTAACCAAATATAAGGTTGTGGTAAAACATTACATCGTTTTAAAGGTTCCATAAATGTACAGTGACCTATTCAGAAGCCACAGTGGTGAATGATGAATATGTCAAATCAAAAGTTCTCTTTCATTTTCAGTCATGTAAAATGATCATAAATTGTAAAGAAACATGTGGATGCAGTGGGGTGCAAATACCTCTGTAGAATTAATTAAGTGAGAAATGGCGGTGGAAACGGCTTTATGCACAAATATTTATATAATAACCATCATATTGAAGTAAACTTGGAGTCACACGATGATATGTGGTGTGGTCCTCCCACTACGACTCAGGAAACCATGCAGTTTATTAAGCTACAGATGAAATAAGTTATGCTGAACTTCACAGGGTGGTGAAAGTTCACAGTGAAGAGCTTGATGCTCCTTTCCAATAAATATCGAGGGTCTTTTAGTCCATAATAATGTCATCATGTAGGTAGCCTGTCCAGAGTGGGCACGTTCACTATATAATGCCCCCAAAACATATGACAAAACCATCAGTAGAGTTGAAAATGTGATGGATACCCATTTAACAGAACGTTTTTAACCGGTTTTTGTATTTTCCCAAAAATATATTTGTATGTGCATTACATCATCATGCACAGCCATTTATCCTCAACAAGTCAATTTGATGGAAACATCTCTGCTGGTAAAATTCACGTTTTTATGATGATTTTACAATATTCACATGAAAATCTGTCACCAGTCGAATGGAAACAGATTTTCATGCGAATTTTCAAAAAGCTGCATAAAAACAATATCCTCATCTATAACTGGGTCTGTTTTAATGTCATGCTTGGTTGACCTAGCAACTGGGTCTGTTTTAATGTCATGCTTGGTTGACCTAGCAACTGGGTCTGTTTTAATGTCATGCTTGGTTGACCTAGCAACTGGGTCTGTTTTAATGTCATGCTTGGTTGACCTAGCAACTGGGTCTGTTTTAATGTCATGCTTGGTTGGCCTAGCAACTGGGTCTGTTTTAATGTCATGCTTGGTTGACCTAGCAACTGGGTCTGTTTTAATGTCATCCTTACTGTAGGTTATTTAAGGCGTTTACATACTGTAAACTCAATTTTTCCTTATTAAATTCTTCTATAATATGTAGAGTATTTATTACATATTATAATAAGGTATACCACTGTATCATAGCCCAACAATGAGACATACATGGACTTTTAGGAAACTCTATAAGCATAATTGAAGCTACAAAAATGTCAATGTTCAACTTTAACATGTGCTAACTACGCAACAGACCAGATGAACAGGAATTATATTTACTCTCATGGGTGGCTAAAAATAACTATCTGAAAGCCACACCCCTACTAAACTATGCCTACAGTCTTCTGATCTGACCTGATGGGTCATATCTCAATAACCAAGCAACAATAACCCAACACCCAGCATCCATAACCCAGCAGTTTTTAAAGAAAACAACCCAACTATGTGACCCAACGCCTGCAACCCAACATTTGGGTCAACCAAACAACCCAGTATTGTTTAGAGTGTGGGGACAGGTGTAGACACCTTTCAGATCATCCTGATCCCAGCTTTCTTTAATACAGCCCATACAGTAGCTGTGTCCACAGGCAGTAGTCACCGGATCCTTCAGTGGATCCAGACAGACGGAGCAACAGAACAGTTCTAGATTGTCAGCCATTTTAGTGCTTTCACCTGAAGGTTGAGCAACAGGTTGTCAAAGATAACTTTCTGTTTCATGGAACTCTACACCAGAGGACAGGGAGTGGCTTCCTCTTGACTGTGTACTCTGTATCTACAGGTTTTTGGGGGATGGAAGTCAAGCTAAGAAGATGACGTTGCATACAGCTGTGTCCACAGGGAATAGTAACTGGATCCTTTGGTAGATCCAGACAGCAGAGTGGATATTTTAAAAGGGCCTCTGCAATGTCCATCCAACAAACTGCACAGCAGAGTATCAGAGATAACTTTAATTTCTTTGAAAGTCTGAGTGGTGGGGGAGGCCTTTTAGATCTGTTTGGAGACGTTAGTCCTGGATGGATGCACTGAGGTATATAGGGATGGAAGCCATAGTGACGTGTAACCAAATATAAGGTTGTGGTAAAACATTACAACGTTTTAAAGGTTCCATAAATGTACAGTGACCTATTCAGAAGCCACAGTGGTGAATGATGAATATGTCAAATCAAAAGTGATCTTTCATTTTCAGTCATGTAAAATGATCATAAATTGTAAAGAAAGATGTGGATGCAGTGGGGTGCAAATACCTCTGTAGAATTAATTAAGCAAGAAATGGCGGTGGAAACGGCTTTATGCACAAATATTGATATAATAACCATCATATTGAAGTAAACTTGGAGTCACACGATGATATGTGGTGTGGTCCTCCCACTACGACTCAGGAAACCATACAGTTTATTAAGCTACAGATGAAATAAGTTATGCTGAACTTCACAGGGTGGTGAAAGTACACAGTGATGAGCTTGATGCTCCTTTCCAATAAATATCGAGGGTCTTTTTGTCCATAATAATGTCATCATGTAGGTAGCCTATCCAGAGTGGGCGTGTTCACTATATAATGCCCCCAAAACATCTGACAAAACCATCGGTAGAATTGAAAATGTGATGGAAACCCATTTAACAGAACGTTTTTAACCGGTACATGGGAATTTAACTGCAAAAATATATTAGTATTTTCTAAAATATATATTTGTATGTGCATTACGTCATCACGCACAGCCATCTATCTTCAACACGTCAATTTGATGGAAACATCTCTGCTGGTAAAATGACCATGTTTTTATGAAGATTTTACAATATTCACATCTGACGCCAGTCAAAAGGAAACAGATTTTCATGCGAATTTTCAAAAATCTGCATAAAAACAATATCCTCATCTATAAACAATATCCCAATAGAATTGAATGGTAAATTACGTATTGAATCATTTTGGGGTCACTTGTATTGTAAATAAGAACATAATATGTTTAAGTGGCTCCAAAATGACACAATACATTATTTACCATTCAATTCTATTGGGCACAACATCATCTGAAACACAACCGAAACACACTGCAAATGCATCCAACAAGAGTCCCAAGCTTGATGGAGTCATAGCCTGCTAGGAATATGGGACCAAATACTAAACTTTTGACAAAGTGTAATACACTATAAGTGAATCTGTCCAAATACTTATGACACCTACAAATGGAGGGCCCAGATAAATACAGTATATTTATTTCTAAACAGTAAAACAGACATTAATGAAAATACCCTCAAATAAAAGGTGACATTCTGTACTGTCGCCTCATATAAAACATTTAATGTCAAACCTAAAATGCTGGAGTATAGAGCCAAATTCAAAGTTTAATAAATTCAAAAACCAAGGGTGGGTCAAAATTATTCAATAAAACAACTTGGCCATGAAGAAGTTTCAGTAGATTAGGAACTGCTTCCTATAAAGCTATGTGGAGTATAATGTAGCTGGACATTGTAAAGTCTGCTTCCTATAAAGCTATGTGGAGTATAATGTAGCTGGACATTGTCAAGTCTGCTTCCTATAAAGCTATGTGGAGTATAATGTAGCTGGACATTGTAAAGTCTGCTTCCTATAAAGCTATGTGGAGTATAATGTAGCTGGACATTGTAAAGTCTGCTTCCTATAAAGCTATGTGGAGTATAATGTAGCTGGACATTGTAAAGTCTGCTTCCTATAAAGCTATGTGGAGTATAATGTAGCTGGACATTGTAAAGTCTGCTTCCTATAAAGCTATGTGGAGTATAATGTAGCTGGACATTGTAAAGTCTGCTTCCTATAAAGCTATGTGGAGTATAATGTAGCTGGACATTGTCAAGTCTGCTTCCTATAAAGCTATGTGGAGTATAATGTAGCTGGACATTGTAAAGTCTGCTTCCTATAAAGCTATGTGGAGTATAATGTAGCTGGACATTGTAAAGTCTGCTTCCTATAAAGCTATGTGGTGCATAATGTAGCTGGACATTGTCAAGTCTGCTTCCTATAAAGCTATGTGGAGTATAATGTAGCTGGACATTGTAAAGTCTGCTTCCTATAAAGCTATGTGGAGTATAATGTAGCTGGACATTGTAAAGTCATACATACAATTATATTACTTCTTATTGACATTCAACCTGGGAATGGAAATGTAAGAAATTAATGTACAAACATGTCTAAAACAAATCCTGCAACAAAGGACCAGGTGTGAATGTTCTGGGGGGTCTAAGTCTACCCCTAACCAGTTTGAATACAATGTTTGATTTCACCCCCAGACCCCAAAACACACCCCATTGAAAACAGTTTTAACAGCCCCCCACCCGATGCAACTCAATATTAAGAAGGCATGCAGTCAGTGTACAGACCAATGCACTACCCCCAGGATCACAACAAGCCCCTCACACCTGGGACCACACACACACAATGTGAATGGAAATATATGATTATATTTTCTATATATTACAATCACAAGAAAGGGTGTTGGTTATTTTAGTTTTACAAGTAACCTTTCTTGCACATGTCCTTACTTTAAAAAGAAGCATGTTTGGTCTTGTTTGAATCAGCCCAATTCTCTGGTTATAAATAAAATAACCATGATTGGCAGAATGTTTAATTCACATCTCTGGCTATTAATAGATTGTGGAACTATGAAAAATAGGGAATAATGTTCCCAACACACCCACCTCACAGTTCCTACACAGACTCTGAGGCACCATGCAGGTCTGACACCAGAGGAGGCTGGTGGGAGGAGCTATAGGAGGACGGGCTCATTGTAATGGCTGGAATGGAATCAATGGAACGTATCAAACACAAACACATGAAACCACATGTTTGACTGAGTTCCATTTATTCCATTCCAGACATCACAATGAGCCTGTCCTGCTATAGCTCCTCCCACCAGACTCCACTGCCTGACAACCATTCTATTGTCTTGAGGACTTTACAACCATTTGGTCTGATCAAAGAGCAGGACACCCTTTCAAATAGATACATCCTCTCAGCCTTGATGACTAAACTAATCAAAGACTAACACACACACACACACACCACAGTAATCTGATCATGGTGACTCCACAGTAATAACATTTATAACTCATAAGTCACCAGGTGTGATTTACCTTTTGACAGATGAAACCCTACATCAACTACTAATGACTTATGGGAGGAAGTGAGCATTTCACATATTAAGATATAATACAAGGATACTTCCTTTGTGTGTTGTACATAGTCAATTGAAAATGTGCTTAAAGTTTTGAAAAAACAGCCTTTTTGATGATCTGTTTTGAGTTTTGTATTAAGAGTTGTGAAATTTTACCACATACTTGTGAAATAGTACAAAAGTGATTATAAAATCTATAATACACGGAGAGATACAGAGATTTGGGACAGAGACAGTAACTCCTGGATGGAAATCTTCATTCCAATGCCAGTGAGGAAATCTCCAATCTCCACCCTATTCCCTATGTAGTGCACTACTTTAGATCTGGTCAGAAGTAGCCTAGTGCACTACGTAGGGAACAGGGTGTCATTTGGGCCAGAGTCAGTAACTCCCCTGGGTATGAATTCTCTCTCCATCTTATCTGTCTTCTATATGATGTTCTCCTCTCCTCCTCTCTTCTCTCCTCTATTCACTCTATTCTATCATCCACACCACATGCCAGCTTCAACACAATCCATTTACAAGTTAAAGACAAACCTTGGAATAAATAGCAAAGGAAAACTACTACTAGATGTATTTTTTATTTCCCATCACCATGAATCATATTTAATAACTGAACAGTAGCAGACCTAACTTCACCTGTTCCTGACTCTAGATAGTGGATTAAAAAGACCATCAATCTCCAATGATATTAAAGTACAATTCTGAACATTACTGATATACTGAGTGACAAGTCAAGATAGCTGATGTTTTTATTGTTTGGTTAATAGCACCACCTGCTGGACAGGTTTAATGTTGCTTGACTGAGCAGTACGGGAGAATAAAAGATGCCAAATTTAGGGCCGGTTTCCCGGACATCTCCATTGAACATGCTTTTTAGTCTAGGACTAGGCTTCATCTGTGTCCGGGAAACCGGCCCATATAGTTCAATTAGCAAGTAAGTAACACTACCTGTTCCATGATACTGAGGAAAATTACATTGAGACAGAGAACCAATTGAGAAAACATTTAAATGGTTCTGAATGACAACCAACATACATTAACAGCATACATCATGATTAATGTGAATATATAAGATTAAAACATTGCACTTTAAAACAATATGAATGCATTGAATTGTAATTCATAACATATTCTGAAGATCAAATCAATTAAATCATTGTACATAAAAATAGAGCAGAATGAATCATCACATCTGGGGACCATCACCACCAGCATGACTAGTATCTATGTGGACCCTACTACAGTTTAACCAGCTCAGCTATAGACTACACCAGCATGACTAGTATCTATGTGGATCCTACTACAGTTTAACCAGCTCAGCTATAGACTACACCAGCATGACTAGTATCTATGTGGACCCTACTACAGTTTAACCAGCTCAGCTATAGACTACACCAGCATGACTAGTATCTATGTGGACCCTACTACAGTTTAACCAGCTCAGCTATAGACTACACCAGCATGACTAGTATCTATGTGGACCCTACTACAGTTTAACCAGCTCAGCTATAGACTACACCAGCATGACTAGTATCTATGTGGACCCTACTACAGTTTAACCAGCTCAGCTATAGACTACACCAGCATGACTAGTATCTATGTGGACCCTACTACAGTTTAACCAGCTCAGCAGTACCAGAGAGCCAAACCCCAGGATAGAGGGGCTGAGTGAATGTGGTCTGGACTCTGTGGAGGAGGGTCATTGTGTCAGAGACACTGTAGAAGGACAGAGTACCTGCCTTGTGATCCAGGTCCACTCCTACTCTGGAGGACGGAGGGCCTGATACTTTAGTCACAACATTATTGTGTCTGAAACAATAACCACCACTATAACACTGTAAACTCCAGGACTTGTTATTGTATCCAAATGCACCACCTGTCCCTGTTCTGCTGATGTCTTTATATGAGACTGCTGTAACAACATCCCCCCCACTCCACTCCACCTCCCAGTAACAGCGTCCAGACAGACCCTCTCTACACAGAACCTGGTAGTTTATGAATCTGTCTGGATGAACAGGATATGGTTGGACTTGGCCTGTAAGTGTCACCTTTCTGTTCCCTTCAGACAGAGAGAGGAGTGTGTGTGCTGTGTTTGGGTCCAGTGTGAGCTGACAGGAATCTGGGAGAAGAGCAGAGCAGAGACCAATGAGGGGAGTTAGAACAATAAGTGAAGTCAGATACTGTATCTACCCTGTCTTTGATTAGAGCACAGCAGAGATCAAATCAGAGAAATATGAGGAGTCAGATAGATACCCAGTCTTTGATTAGATCTACTATTGCTATATATTTCTAGAGGGATTGTTAGGAGTGTCAGTAAAAAGAGACTGTTAGTTACTTCAGAATAAAGAGACTCACATTGTAAGAACTGTTCTCTGGTCTTGGGCTCTGGAGGCAGTACAACATCCACTATATTCACTACAGACACACAAACACATTCACAGAGAGAGGGAATGTTATCATCATACCATATTCCACATGTATATGACTAGTAGGGAACTTTCAATGGTCTAAAGTTGATGTTCTTATTATTTTCAACACACCTGTAGTGGAGATCTTGGTCCATTCTCCTTTAAGGACGTCTTCTAGTTTCTCTCTCAGTTCAGACACAATCTTACTCACATCTCCAAAGTACTGAAGAGGACGGACAACGATGCTGGGTAAGTCTGAAGATACACTGGTACTGGAGAGAGACTGATAACTCTGGAGAGAGAGAGAGAGAGAGAGAACAGAACCAAATGATTGAGAGTTTTAATTTCATATCACATGTATCAAGGCAGTTGAGTTACCTGGAGGAAATGGATGTGATCCTCTGTGTGAGAGCTGCTCCAGCTCAGTGCTTCTCTTCCTCAGCTCAGCTATCTCCTGCTCCAGTTGCTCCAGGAGTCATTCAGCTTGACTCACTTGAGCCTTCTCTTGGGCTCTGATCAGCTCCTTCACCTCAGAGCGCCTTCTCTCAATGGAGCGGATCAGCTCAGTAAAGATCTTATCACTGTCCTCCACTGCTGCCTGTGCAGAGCGCTGTTAAGAGAGAGAGAGAGAGAGAGAGACTGACTTGTCTTACTTTAATGAGCCATCCTCATTACACTAACACCCCCACCCCTAAAAGCACATTGCGTGACACCACAACCTCCACACAATCACATTATCCAGTACCCAACACCACAGTACAATACACCATCCAGCACCACATTCCAACCGTCCATCCAACCCCTCCTCTCCAGCCGTACAGACAGCCCCCCTGAGCCCCCATACCTCCTGAAACATCTCCACACTGTTGATCATTTTGTACAACTCAAACTCAACCCTAAGGCGTCAACAGTAATGGCATTACCCTGGCAACACAGAAAAAACATGATGAACAGTCTGTCATTGCAGAAAACGGACACCCCTCCCCAACTCCCAGGTCAACCCGAGCCAACCAGCTATTGGTGTCCAGGGCTCCATGTAATACCCTCCACTGGAGGACCCCTGACCTTTCAAGCACTGGGAGCTTATAGAGCACCCTCCACCTATACCCTGCCATGCTCTCAGCCCCCACAACCCCCTGCCACTGATGCCCCTTCACTCCCACTAAGCTCAGAGTGTTAAAAGTCAGTAAGTCCTCCAGACTCTCCTGCCAGTCCCCAGTCTCTGCTGTCACTTGCAGTGTTGGAAACGGTGGTGGCCCCTCCTCAGGCTGCTCCAGCCCTCAGTACTGCAGCATAGAAATCAGAGACCCCTGCTGTATTGAGTCTCTCCGGCCGCATGGTCTCTCCTATCATTGCTACGCAGACGACACACAATTAATTTTCTCTTTTCCACCTTCTGATAACCAGGTGGCGAATCACATCTCTGCATGTCTGGCAGACATATCAGTGTGGATGTCGGATCGCCACCTCAAGCTGAACCTCGGCAAGACGGAGCTGCTCTTCCTCCCGGGGAAGGACTGCCCACTCCATGATCTCGCCATCACGGTTGACAACTCCATTGTGTCCTCCTCCCAGAGTGCAAAGAACCTTGGTGTGACCCTGGACAACACCCTGTCATTCTCTGCTAAGATAAAAGCGGTGACCCGATCCTGCAGGTTCATGCTCTACAACATTCGCAGAGTACGACCCTACCTTACACAGAAAGTGGCACAGGTCCTAATCCAGGCACTTGTCATCTCCCGTCTGGATTACTGCAACTCGCTGTTGGCTGGGCTCCCTGCCTGTGCCATTAAACCCCTGCAACTTATCCAGAACGCTGCAGCCCGTCTGGTGTTCAACCTTCCCAAGTTCTCTCATGTCACCCCGCTCCTACGCACACTCCACAGGCTTCCAGTTGAAGCTTGCATCTACTACAAGACCATGGTGCTTGCCAACGGGGCTGTGAGGGGAACGGCACCTCCTTACCTTCAGGCTCTGATCAGACCCTACACCCAAACGAGGGCACTACGTTCATCCACCTCTGGCCTGCTAGCCCCCCTACCTCTACGGAAGCACAGTTCCTGCTCAGCCCAGTCAAAGCTATTCGCTGCTCTGGCACGCCAATGGTGGAACAAGCTCCCCCACGACGCCAGGACAGCGGAGTCACTGACCACCTTCCGGAGAAACTTGAAACCCCACCTCTTTAAGGAATACCTGCAATAGTATAATATTTATCCTTCTACCCCCCCCCCCTTTACTATCACTGTCTTTTGTCTAAACTAACACCTGACTTATTGGTCCACCCTATCAAAGGCTTTCTCCTGATTATGAACAGATTGTCTGTGTTTGAGCGTCCTGGTACACAGCACGTTTGGTCCTTGTGTACAATATATTCCAGGTGGGACTTCAGTCTGTTAACGAGGACCTTGGTAAAGACCTTATAGTCCAAACAGAGCAATGCCACAGGCCTCCAGTTCTTTAAGTCGCTCAAATCTACTTGTTTGGGCAGGAGAGTCAAAGCCTCCCGTCTACAGCTTAGCGACAGCTCCCCCACCCCGACGCACTCACACAACACACGTCCTGTAAAATAATTCCCCAGAACTTTTTATAAAAATCCACAGGCAGACCGTCTGAGAGACAGCAGCTGAGAGTTTGTGAAAGGCCAGGGAAATGTCTATTTGATTTATCTGTGACAGAGAGAGTTTGGAAAGGTCTGTGAGCAGAACCTGAGAAAACCCAGGATAATAATAACAATATGCCATTTAGCAGACGCTTTTATCCAAAGCGACTTACAGTCATGTGCATACATTTTTACATATGGGTGGTCCCGGGGATCGAACCCACTACCCTGGCATTACAAGCGCCATGCTCTACCAATTGAGCTACAGAGGACCACAGCGTTCTGCCCTCTATAAATCAGAGTACAACTCCACAGCCTCATCTCCTCACAACAGAAGTTACCCACCCATCAGGCTCCCTCATCTCCTCACAACAGAAGTTACCCACCCATCAGGCTCCCTCATCTCCCCCACAACAGAAGTTACCCACCCATCAGGCTCCCTCATCTCCCCCACAACAGAAGTTACCCACCCATCAGGCTCCCTCATCTCCTCACAACAGAAGTTACCCACCCATCAGGCTGCCTCATCTCCCCACAACAGAAGTTACCCACCCATCAGGCTGCCTCATCTCCCCCACAACAGAAGTTACCCACCCATCAGGCTCCCTCATCTCCCCACAACAGAAGTTACCCGCCCATCAGGCTCCCTCATCTCCCCACAACAGAAGTTACCCACCCATCAGGCTCCCTCATCTCCCCACAACAGAAGTTACCCTCCCATCAGGCTCCCTCATCTCCCCACAACAGAAGTTACCCACCCATCAGGCTCCCTCATCTCCCCACAACAGAAGTTACCCACCCATCAGGCTCCCTCATCTCCCCACAACAGAAGTTACCCACCCATCAGGCTCCCTCATCTCCCCACAACAGAAGTTACCCGCCCATCAGGCTCCCTCATCTCCCCACAACAGAAGTTACCCGCCCATCAGACAAACGTAAAACAAGGGATTTTCTTGGTTTCCCCACTCTGTTTTTCCAACCCCTCTGGTGAAACAGAGAACTGAGCCCTGTACTATAATATAATATAATGTGCCATTTTGCAGACGCTTTTATCCAAAGCGACTTACAGTCATGCGTGCATATATATATATATTTTTTTTGTGTGTATAGGTGGTCCCGGGGATCGAACCCACTACCCTGGCGTTACCCTGCACTAAGATTTCTTTAAATGTTTTCAATTCTGAGTAATCACTACTTTACTACGGATTAGTAAGGAAAAACACTTTATTCAGTACTACTGCAGTTGCTTAATAATTCCAATAGATGGCAGCATAAGACCATGAATGACATTTCAGAAGATTAGTTTAGTTCTCTCCCTGGATACACCACCACTCCACCTCACAGGAAAACTCCTCCTGCCTGAGCTTTTTACTGTCCCTTTCCACACTGCTAACGCAAGAGCAAGGACTGAAAAAGAATTTAACACATTACTGTGAAGTAATATAATGATGAGTCATGTTTATTATTACCTGTTTTTATGGTCAAGTTTTGAAATTATACTTCATTACTATAATGATTATCACGCAAGCGAGGGGCATGTTGAGGTAAATATGCTAACCGCGACGGTTGCATTATGTAATTTATTGGTGGGCTGGAAGATGCAGTGTTTTTTCTTTTCTATTCAGAGGCTATTTACTCCCAATATGAGATCATTTTATATAGAAGGTTTTTATAATGCATGTTTACTAGGGTTGAGGTTAGCGCATCTGAGTAGGGATTATTTGGGTTCAATACCTGTCCTACCTATCAATCATATTGCTGCTTGTAGCCTATAAATGATGATCCCCACACTAGAAACACCGAAAACTATATGTGCTAGCAAACCCTGTGTTCCACCCCTCCCCTGTGTAACCTTGAAGTTTGTTAAGAAACAAACACTTGTCTATGAAAACAGACATGTTTAACGGATTCCGCTTGGCACCCAGCCGAGAGCACACGAAAACCACTTGCAAATTTACCAAAACTAACCAACTACTTGCGGTCTGTTCGTAAGCAATAAACGGAGGCAGATTAGCCACCACAACTCTTATCGAAAGAGGCGACATCTGCACCAACACACCCCTCACAGAAATCCCACTCGCAACAAGACAAACCTTTTTCATTAACACAACCACCGCCTTGTTCATTCTGGATGCAGAGTGCAGATGTTCTGCTCCAACCTGTTCGCCGACCATGAGCAAAACTTCCTCCACACCTTTCTCCGGAACGCACCCGAAGCGACAGCGTTTCTTCTCCACTCGGTTGAGGCCATCACGCCGCCCTAACAAACTACCCCTACTCCCCCCTCAACTCTAAACGATAAACAGTGGAAACCAATAAACAAACCCTCCACCATCAGAAAATAAATTCAGAAAATACGCAAGAACCAAAAGAAAAAAGAATAGTAGCCCTCCTCCCGAACCACAAATCTCTCACACAACCAACTTCTTCTTCTATGATATAATGGCGGTCCACAAACCAACGTTAAAGGTGCATGCTGCCACCTACTGTGCTGGAGTGTGTGGTCAATCACGGTTTCCAACATTTCTAAATCCTCCTTCCTAACTCAGTACTTCTGAGAAAATAAAGAAGAGCCCTACTAACTTCTAATAGACCCTCCCCCATCCCCAAAATCCCTTCCAAACCCCCCCAACCCCGTCCAACCTCAATGACCCTACACTTCAATCTTTCCCTCTCTTCAACATACTTACAACAATATAACAACACATGCTCCACCGTTTCATCGACCATACCTTCCAGACACAAACCATTCCCATGCTTGCCAACCAGATGTAATGACGAGATCAATGTACAATGTCCTAAGCGCAATCGAGTAAACACCACCTCTTCCTTCCTAATCTGACCTTTGAATCTTGGTCCATCGACCTTTGTGTAAAACTGTAAACTATTCATATAAATGCCATTTGGCCTCACCTCTACCCAGTGGAACATTAATATAAATTATATCTCGTTTCAAAGCTCTTTTAGCTAACTGGTCTACAATTTCATTCCTTTCCACACCAGAATGTGCTGGGACCCAGCAGAATCTCACTACTACACCCATTATCTCAATTCTCCATAATAACATTAATACCTCCAATAGCAGGTCACTCCTATTAGATTTACCAGATGATGAACTATTCAATACAGAAAGAATCGGAGAATACTATAATTCTAACAGGTTGTACGTCCTCCACCCACTGGAGGGCAACTATTATCGCCAACAGTTCAACTGAGTATACTGACAGTTCATCTGTTAGTCTTCTACATATCTGCACATCAAATTCAGGAACGTAAACGCCTGCTCCTGTGAGCCCACTATCTGGGTCCTTGGATCCATCTGTGAAAAGCAGTAAAAAAGTATAAAAACTTCTACCAATGTAATTGTCAACCAGTTTCACTATATCACTGACTTCTGACCAATCTTTCCTTTTCTCTACCAAGGTTAGATCAACAACAGGGTCTGGGAGTAACCATGGAGGAACATCCCCTATCACCACAGAAGGGCCAACCTCCAACTCCCTCAAACCACTCTCATCAGCAAGCTTTCCAACTGTCCAACCAAAACCACTGCCTTGTCTACTAGTATATTCCCAACAGTCATCTAGAACAGTAGCAGTGGGATGCTCAACCTCACAGCCTTTCAACCCAATAAGATAATGACCATTTTTTACGCCGTACATAGAGTGGGGAGAACAAGTATTTGATACACTGCCGATTTTGCAGGTTTTCCTACTTACAAAGCATGTAGAGGTCTGTAATTATTATCATAGGTACAGTTCAACTGTGAGAGATGGAATCTAAAACAAAAATCCAGAAAATCACATTATATGATTTTTAAGTAATTCATTTGCATTTTACTGCATGACATAAGTATTTGATACATCAGAAAAGCAGAACTTAATATTTGGTACAGAAACCTTTGTTTGCAATTACAGAGATCATACGTTTCCTGTAGGTCTTGACCAGGTTTGCACACACTGCAGCAGGGATTTTGGCCCACTCCTCCATACAGACCTTCTCCAGATCCTTCAGGTTTCGGGGCTGTCGCTGGGCAATACAGACTTTCAGCTCCCTCCAAATATGTTCTATTGGGTTCAGGTCTGGAGACTGGCTAGGCCACTCCAGGACCTTGAGATGCTTCTTACGGAGCCACTCCTTAGTTGCCCTGGCTGTGTGTTTCGGGTCGTTGTCATGCTGGAAGACCCAGCCACGACCCATCTTCAATGCTCTTACTGAGGGAAGGTGGTTGTTGGCCAAGATCTCGCGATACATGGCCCCATCCATCCTCCCCTCAATACAGTGCAGTCGTCCTGTCCCCTTTGCAGAAAAGCATCTCCAAAGAATGATGTTTCCACCTCCATGCTTCACGGTTGGGATGGTGTTCTTGGGGTTGTACTCATCCTTCTTCTTCCTCCAAAAACGGCGAGTGGAGTTTAGACCAAAAAGCTCTATTTTTGTCTCATCAGACCACATGACCTTCTCCCATTCCTCCTCTGGATCATCCAGATTGTCATTGGCAAACTTCAGACGGGCCTGGACATGCGCTGGCTTGAGCAGGGGGACCTTGCGTGCGCTGCAGGATTTTAATCCATGACGGCGTAGTGTGTTACTAATGGTTTTCTTTGAGACTGTGGTCCCAGCTCTCTTCAGGTCATTGACCAGGTCCTGCCGTGTAGTTCTGGGCTGATCCCTCACCTTCCTCATGATCATTGATGCCCCACGAGGTGAGAACTTGCATGGAGTCACAGACCGAGGGTGATTGACTGTCATCTTGAACTTCTTCCATTTTTTTATAATTGCGCCAACAGTTGTTGGCTTCTCACCAAGCTGCTTGCCTATTGTCCTGTAGCCCATCCCAGCCTTGTGCAGGTCTACAATTGTATCCCTGATGTCCTTACACAGCTCTCTGGTCTTGGCCATTGTGGAGAGGTTGGAGTCTGTTTGATTGAGTGTGTGGACAGGTTTCTTTTATACAGGTAACGAGTTCAAACAGGTGCAGTTTATACAGGTCATGAGTGGAGAACAGGAGGGCTTCTTAAAGAAAAACTAACAGGTCTGTGAGAGCCAGAATTCTTACTGGTTGGTAGGTGATCAAATACTTATGTCATGCAATAAAATGCAAATTAATTACCTAAAAATCATACAATGTGATTTTCTGGATTTTTGTTTTAGATTCCGTCTCTCACAGTTGAAGTGTACCTATGATAAAAATTACAGACCTCTACATGCTTTGTAAGTAGGAAAACCTGCAAAATCGGCAGTGTATCAAATACTTGTTCTCCCCACTGTACAAAGGCATCTCACCTGCCTCCACCAGTAAGGCACATACAGATGTTGATTTAAATGCACCAATACATATCCTTAAAGTTTTATACTGGATTCTGTCCAGCTTCTGAAGCAAAGTCTTTACCTCTGTTCCATAAACTGTACACCAGTAATCAATTGTCGTCCTGATCAGAGCTCTATAAATATCCATCAACAATTGTCTGTCAGCACCCTATTCATAACCAGAGACCCACACAACCAACTACCGCAAAAGTTAATGAATCAGAGACAGAGACATCGTTACAACACTGTACATAGCCATAATATAACGGTTCTTCTTCTTTGGAGTTTAACGGCGGTTGGCATCCAATATGTTGCATTACCGCCCCCAACTGGACTATAATATAAATCCATTATACTTTGTGACACAAAATGGGAAAAGGGGAAATTATAATAATTTAAAAAAACACCCTTCCAACTAACCCTACACTCATTAAATACCCACTACCCCATTCCACTACTTTGACCCTATCTGCTCCTGCACCATGCCAACGGCCTGGGAGGACGGGACACCACCACTCAACACACCCTGTAACTCTTCTGAAGTCTAATCCTGTATGCCCAAATACTTCTCTGCAGCTGCCACCACAATATCTATTTTCTGTGATTTACGTTCCATTTCTGCGGTACAGTTGATAACCATGGCTATGAACGCTAAGAAGCTAACTTTACTGAAGCATATATCACTCGTTGGCCTATCCCTCTGTGCTGGCACAGATCTACTACTCACAGGGATCCTCTCAGGATCTCTCACCCTTGACCCATCCTCTTCTACTTTCTTCACTGCCTCAGCATACGACACCTTCTGCACTACTCTGACTCTAGGCACCTCAACCTGCCTCTCTCGCACCGGACACTTCCAATCCCCAGCAACATGGGCATCCCTACAGTTGACACACACAACTTTATCCACCGAAACTACACAATCCTCTATCCCATGCCCTCCTGCACACTTCCCACATCTTGGATCTCCCTCCTACAAACTGCTGCAACATGACCATAAACGTTGCACCTGAATCAGCACAGTGGATTCGGCACAAAGTTCTAACATGATAACTGATATATCCTACCATGACTTTGTCGGGTAAAGACTCAAAACTCAAAAGGACTGACAGTGACTCCTCTTTTTCACCACGCTCACCACTGGGTCTGTGTTGCACCAAACGGCGGGCATCACAAACACCAGGAAGCTTAAACTTGAATTGCTCCACCTCCACACTTAACGCTACCCCAGAAATCACTCCTTTCAATGGTGCCCTGTTCCTAAGAGCAAAGCAAGAAACAGATCTTGACCCAAGTTGCGTGACACGGAGCGCCCACTCCCTCTGGTCAGAAGAAACACAAACAAATATCACAAGTCCACTACAGGTTACCTTCACTGATTCAACTGCACCCAACTCCTTTCCCACCCACCCTGAAACCACAAATGGATCTGCCAAAAGGTATGGATCCACTTTCTCCAACAATGTAACTCCCACTGCACCAGATTCTTCTTTATCATGTCAATTGATGCCAGGCTCTGGTTCTGAGCTCATCACCACACCTTCTACCTCACTTAACTCTCCCTCATTCATTTCCATTTCACCTCCAGAACTCAGTCTGGCGAATGGCTCACTCTGTTTGCACTTGAATTATATCATTTGATTTTGATTTATTTTTATGTCTCTATTCCTTTTAAACTTTTGTGAGTGTAACGTTTACTGTTAATTTCTGATTTGTTTATTATTTATTTCACTTGCTTTGGTAATGTAACATATGTTTCCAATGCCAATAAAGCCCATTTAATTGAATCGAGAGAGAGAGCTCCCTGTTAATGTATAGCAGACATGAGTCGCTCATGGTTACTCATGGTTATGTGAAGAGGTAGAGCCGCTTGCGACTTTAAATCAGTCAGAACAATAGGGAATGTCCTTTTGGTCAAGATGATGGTTTCTCCCGCAGTAGACCCGGGTTCATAACCAGTCAGTTACATTAAGCAGTCTATTCTCTGACAGGGGTCCAGACAGCCTGTTCCTAACAGTGGGATTGGATAGGGGCCCCTCTCTCTCTCTCTCTGACTGGAGGAGAGATGTGAAATGGTGTGTCTCCTCTGGTCAACAATACTCACCTTGAGACACTCCACAGCCTGTTTGAGCTCCTTCAGCTCCTTCTCTCTCTCCTGGAATCTCTGATGGACCTTCTGCTGACTCATCCCCAGCTGCCTCTGTGGAGAATCACTCTTCAATGAGCTATCAAGCTTTATTTGTCCAGTAGATCAATAGTATAGTAATGTGACATAGGGCCCATAGAGAGGAAGGTCTAAAATCTTGAGGAAGTCCCTTTACCATATGACATTTTCTATGTTGCTATGTGAATGATTATAGTGTTTATGGTAGGTGTACATGTATCAAGGGGTTGAGACTGAACTTTGAACTCTTAAAAGGGCATTCGGAATGATAATAGTGTTTGACTTCAGAAAATGGTGATACATTTGGATCAAACTCAATATACTCAAGGTTTGTGTTCATATTTGTTCTGCTGAGGATCAATTTCATTTGATTTCTCTCATATTCAAACAGACTTAGTTCCTACTGTATCTTTAATTCTTTGTTTATCAGATAGTAACCAACAAGTAGTTCTGGTCTTACCTGTTTCTCAGTCCTCTCTGCTGCAGCTGACACTGTTTCATGGCCTTTATGTTCATCCATTGTACACAGCATACAGATACACTGCTGATCGGTACGACAGTAAACCTCCAGCAGTTTGTCATGATGAGAGCAGATTTTCTCCTGTAGCTGTGCGGTGGCTTTGACCAGCTTGTGCTTCTTGAAAGCAGGATATTCATAGTGAGGTTGGAGGTGAGTCTCAAAGTAAGAGGCCAGACACACCAGACAGGACATGAGGGCTTTCTGCTTTCTGGTCCCAGTGCAGAAATCACACGCCACATCTCCAGGTCCAGCATAGCACAGAGCAGGAGGGGGAACAGCCTGGAGTCCTGTCTTCTTCAGTTTCTCCACCATCTCAGCCAACATGGTATTTTTCCTCAGATTAGGCCTTGGAGTGAAAGTCTCTCTGCACTGAGGACAGCTATAGACCCCTTTCAGAACATCCTGATCCCAGCAGTCCTCAATACAGCGCCTACAGTAACTGTGTCCACAGGCAGTAGTGACCGGCTCCTTCAGTAGATCCAGACAGACAGAACAACAGAACTGGTCCTGATCCAGCAGAACTCCCTGCTGAGCCATTTGGACGGTTGTTCACTCTCACACAGACAGACGACACAGAGACACAGATCAGTTTCGTTTCCACAGAAGTTAGTTTTTGGGAGGGCGTGGACTTTCTGGATCTGCCAGATAGGTGAGGTTAGAGGGAGGGAGGGAGGGAGGGAGGGACAGAGAGAGAACTGCGTTCAACGTGGAGAGGGAGACAAATATTTTAGTTTCTAGGTTAGGGCCCTTCATTTGGAATAAATCTAACAAATATGAGTTGTTAGAATATATAAAGGGTAACAGTTCCTATGAAGTACATATTATAATTATTATAATAAGCTTCATAATGCCTTATAATATACTTATGTGTTATAACAATGATTATAAGTGTCTATAATAATTAATAAGTGGTTGTAATGGGGGGGGGGGGGGTTGATATTGATACAATATACTGTAGTTTAAATGAATACTGTATGTATTGACTGATCATTGAGAATGAGGTAATACTTTACATTACAGTGTGGGTATTACTGTTAGGTCTAGGGTCAGGGTTAGAGTTACTACATTCAGCAGTAACCCTAACCCTAGCCATATCTATGACTAAAAAGAGAAGACGTTTTATAATCAGAGTTCTTTGTATCTCTTCTTAGTCAGACAGAAACCCCCCACATATTATAGGTGGACGGGGTTATGAACATATCCAATGAATTGTTTTCTGCAACCAGATGAAATGAAACTGCCTTTCAGCAGGAAAAGCTTCTCTAATAATCCTAACCATTGCTGGGTGTCTTCAGAGACTGAGGTATAGAGACACACTGTCAACTCAAAACATCTGGCTGTGCTTTCATGTCAAAACATTTATTATTTTCTATTCATAAAATTATATTGTATGATATTCTTTGATAACATATTCTATCCATAGGCTCCACTCTGTATAGTGTTAATGATGACTGTTTGTTCTGTACATTGATTGAATGGTTAGGACTATCTCACTGTATTCACTGTTTAAATCCCAAGAGACCAGGAGACCTAAAGGAAGCCTTCAACACTGTATCCCTTCATCCAGTCATAGTAAACAACCTCTGTCTGTCTGTCTGTACGTCTGTCTGTCTGTAAACACAGCCAACTTTTCTGCGGTGGTTGTTGTTGCTATCAGTGCTGCACAGCTATTTTCAGGTCTCTCCAGAGATGGTCGATCGGGTTCAACTCCAGGATCTGGCTGGACCACTCAAGGACATTCAGAGACTTGTCCCGAAGCCACTCCTGCGTCTTGGCTGTGTGCTTAGGGTTGTTGTCTTGTTGGAAGTTGAACCTTCGCCCCAGTCTGAGATCCTGAGCGCTCTGAAGCAGGTTTTCATCAAGGATCTCTCTGTACTTTGCTCTGTTCATTTTTCCCTCGATCCTGGCTATTCTCCCAGTCCGTGCCTCTGAAAAACATCCCCACAGCCTGATGCTGCCACCACCATGCTTCACCATAGGGATGGTGCCATGTTTTCTACAGACGTGACGCTTGGCATTCAGGCCAAAGAGTTCAATCTTGGTTTCATCAGACCAGAGAATCTTCTTTCTCATGGTCTGAGAGTACTTTAGGATCCTTTTGGCAAACTCCAAGCGGGCTGTCATGTGTCTTTTACTGAGGAGTGGCTTCCGTCTGGCCACTCTACCATAAAGGCCTAATTGGTGGAGTGCTGCAGAGGTGGTTGTCCTTCTGGAAGTTTCTCCCATCTCCACAGAGGAACTCTGGAGCTCTGTCAGAGTTACCATCGGGTTCTTGGTCACTTCCCTGACCAAGGCCCTTCTCCCCCGATGCTCAGTTTGGCCAGGTGGCCAGCTCTAGGAAGAGTCTTGGTGGTTACAAACTTCTTCCATTTAAGAATGATGGAGGCCATTGTGATCTTGGGGACCTTCAATGTTGCAGAAATGTTTTGGGACCCTTCCCCAGATCTCTGCCTCAACACAATCCTGTCTCAGAGCTCTACGGACAATTCCTTCACCCTCATGGCTTGGTTTTTGCTCTGACATGCACTGTCAACTGTGGGACCTTATATAGACAGCTGTGTGCCTTTACAAATCATGTCCAATCAATTGAATTTACCACAGGTGGACTCCAATCAAGTTGTAGAAACATCTCAAGGATGATCAATGGAAACAGGATGGACCTGAGCTCAATTTTGAGTCTCATAGCAAAGGGTCTGAATACTTATGTAAATAAGGTATTTCTGTCTTGTATTTTCAATAATGTTAGTATTAACAGAACACGGGTTAATTTAACCATCAGTTGGGTATTTTTTACTCTCATGCTTGGTTGACCTAGCAACTGGGTCTGTTTTAATGTCATGCTCGGTTGACCTAGCAACTGGGTCTGTTTTAATGTCATGCTCGGTTGACCTAGCAACTGGGTCTGTTTTAATGTCATGCTTGGTTGACCTAGTAACTGGGTCTGTTTTAATGTCATGCTTGGTTGACCTAGCAACTGGGTCTGTTTTAATGTCATGCTCGGTTGACCTAGCAACTGGGTCTGTTTTAATGTCATGCTTGGTTGACCTAGCAACTGGGTCTGTTTTAATGTCATGCTCGGTTGACCTAGCAACTGGGTCTGTTTTAATGTCATGCTTGGTTGACCTAGCAACTGGGTCTGTTTTAATGTCATGCTAGGTTGACCTAGCAACTGGGTCTGTTTTAATGTCATGCTTGGTTGACCTAGCAACTGGGTCTGTTTTAATGTCATGCTTGGTTGACCTAGCAACTGGGTCTGTTTTAATGTCATGCTTGGTTGACCTAGCAACTGGGTCTGTTTTAATGTCATGCTCGGTTGACCTAGCAACTGGGTCTGTTTTAATGTCATGCTTGGTTGACCTAGCAACTGGGTCTGTTTTAATGTCATGCTAGGTTGACCTAGCAACTGGGTCTGTTTTAATGTCATCCTTACTGTAGGTTATTTTAAGGCCTTTACATACTGTAAACTCAATTTTTCCTTATTAAATTATTCTATAATATGTAGAGTATTTATTACATATTATAATAAGGTATACCACTGTATCATAGCCCAACAATGAGACATACGTGGACTTTTAGGAAACTCTATAAGCATCATTGAAGCTACAAAAATGTCAATGTTCAACCTTAACATGTGCTAACTACGCAACAGACCAGATGAACAGGAATTATATTTACTCTCATGGGTGGTTAAAAATAACTATCTGAAAGCCACACCCCTACTTAACTATGCCTACAGTCTTCTGATCTGACCTGATGGGTCATATCTCAATAACCAAGCAACAATAACCCAACACCCAGCAGTTTTTAAAGAAAACAACCCAACTAAGTGACCCAACGCCTGCAACCCAACATTTGGATCAACCAAACAACCAAGCATTTTTTAGAGTGTGGGGACAGGTGTAGACACCATTCAGATCATCCTGATCCCAGCTTTCTTTAATACAGCCCATACAGTAGCTGTGTCCACAGGCAGTAGTCACCGGATCCTTCAGTGGATCCAGACAGACGGAGCAACAGAACAGTTCTAGATTGTCAGCCATTTTAGTGCTTTCACCTGAAGGTTGAGCAACAGGGTGTCAAAGATGCCTTTCTGTTTCATGGAACTCTACACCAGAGGACAGGGAGGGGCTTCCTCTTGACTGTGTACTCTGTATCTACAGGTTTTTGGGGGATGGAAGTCAAGCTAAGAAGATGACGTTGCATACAGCTGTGTCCACAGGGAATAGTAACTGGATCCTTTGGTAGATCCAGACAGCAGAGTGGATATTTTAAAAGGGCCTCTGCAATGTCCATACAACAAACTGCACAGCAGAGTATCAGAGATAACTTTAATTTCTTTGAAAGTCTGAGTGGTGGGGGAGGCCTTTTAGATCTGTTTGGAGATGTTAGTCCTGGATGGATGCACTGAGGTATATAGGGATGGAAGCCATAGTGACGTGTAACCAAATATAAGGTTGTGGTAAAACATTACAACGTTTTAAAGGTTCCATAAATGTACAGTGACCTATTCAGAAGCCACTGGTGAATGATGAATATGTCAAATCAAAAGTTTTCTTTCATTTTCAGTCATGTAAAATGATCATAAATTGTAAAGAAACATGTGGATGCAGTGGGGTGCAAATACCTCTGTAGAATTAATTAAGCGAGAAATGGCGGTGGAAACGGCTTTATGCACAAATATTGATATAATAACCATCATATTGAAGTAAACTTGGAGTCACACGATGATATGTGGTGTGGTCCTCCCACTACGACTCAGGAAACCATGCAGTTTATTAAGCTACAGATGAAATAAGTTATGCTGAACTTCACAGGGTGGTGAAAGTTCACAGTGAAGAGCTTGATGCTCCTTTCCAATAAATATCGAGGGTCTTTTTGTCCATAATAATGTCATCATGTAGGTAGCCTGTCCAGAGTGGGCACGTTCGCTATATAATGCCCCCAAAACATCTGACAAAACCATCGGTAGAGTTGAAAATGTGATGGAAACCCATTTAACAGAACGTTTTTAACCGCTACATGGGAATTTAACTGCAAAATATATTAGTATTTTCTAAAATATATATTTGTATGTGCATTACGTCATCACGCACAGCCATTTATCTTCAACACGTCAATTTGATGGAAACATCTCTGCTGGTAAAATGACCATGTTTTTATGAAGATTTTACAATGTTCACATGAAAATCTGACGCCAGTCGAATGGAAACAGATTTTCATGCGAATATTCACAAATCTGCATAAAAACAAAATCCCAATAGAATTGAATGGTAAATTACATATCGAGTCATTTTGGAGTCACTTGTATTGTAAATAAGAACATAATATGTTTAAGTGACTCCAAAATGACACCATACATTATTTACCATTCAATTCTATTGCGACCAAGCTTTAACTTCCTGACTGATGTCTTGAGATGTTGCTTCAATACATATACATAATTTTCTTTCCTCGTGATGCCAATTATTTTGTGAAGCGCACGAGTCCCTCCTGCAGCAAAGCACCCCCACAGCATGATGCTGCCGCCCCTGTGCTTCACGGTTGGGATGGTGTTCTTCGGCTTGCAAGCGACCCCCTTTTTCCTCCAAACATAACGATGGTCATTATGGCCAAACAGTTCTATTTTTGTTTCATCAGACCAGAGGAAATTTCTCCAAAATGTATGATCTTTATCCCCATGTGCAGTTGCAAACCGTAGTCTGGCTTTTTGGAGCAGTGGCTTCTTCCTTGCTGAGCGGCCTTTCAGGTTATGTCGATATAGGACTCATTTTACTGTGGATATAGATACTTTTGTACCTGTTTCCTCCAGCATCTTCACAAGGTCATTTGCTGTTGTTCTGGGATTGATTTGCACTTTTTGCACCAAAGTACGTTCATCTCTCTCTCATCTCCTTCCTGAGCGGTATGACGGCTGCGTGGTCCCATGGTGTTTATACTTGCGTACTATTTGTACAGATGAACGTGGTACATTCAGGCGTTTGGAAATTGCTCCCAAGGATGAACCAGACTTGTGGAGGTCTACAATTGTTTTTCTGAGGTCTTGGCTGATTTCTTTTGATTTTCCCATGATGTCAAGCAAAGAGGCACTGAGTTTGAAGGTAGGCCTTGAAATACATCCACAGGTACACCTCCAATTGACTAAAATGATGTCAATTAGCCTATCAGAAGCTTCTAAAGCCATGACATCATTTTCTGGAATTTCCAAGCTGTTTAAAGGCACACTCATATAAAACATTTAATATCAAATCTAAAATGCTGGAGTATAGAGCCAAATTCAAAGTTTAATAAATTAAAAAACCAAGGGTGGGTCAAAATTATTCCCATAATGTAGAAGTTTCAGTAGATTAGGAACTGCTTCCTATAAAAGCTATGTGTAGTATAATGTAGCTGGACATTGGAAAGTCTGCTTCCTATAAAGCTATGTGGAGTATAATGTAGCTGGACATTGTAAAGTCTGCTTCCTATAAAGCTATGTGGAGTATAATGTAGCTGGACATTGTAAAGTCTGCTTCCTATAAAGCTATGTGGAGTATAATGTAGCTGGACATTGTAAAGTCTGCTTCCTATAAAGCTATGTGTAGTATAATGTAGCTGGACATTGTCAAGTCTGCTTCCTATAAAGCTATGTGGTGTATAATGTAGCTGGACATTGTAAAGTCTGCTTCCTATAAAGCTATGTGGAGTATAATGTAGCTGGACATTGTAAAGTCTGCTTCCTATAAAGCTATGTGGAGTATAATGTAGCTGGACATTGTCAAGTCTGCTTCATATAAAGCTATGTGGAGTATAATGTAGCTGGACATTGTAAAGTCATACATACAATTATATTACTTCTTATTGACATTCAACCTGGGAATGGAAATGTAAGAAATTAATGTACAAACATGTCTAAAATATATCCTGCAACAAAGGACCAGGTGTGAATGTTCTGGGGGGTCTAAGTCTACCCCTAACCAGTTTGAATACACTGTTTGATTTCACCCCCAGACCCCAAAACACACCCCATTCAAAACAGTTTCAACAGCCCCCCACCCGATGCAACTCAATATTAAGAAGGCATACAGTCAGTGTACAGACCAATGCACTACCCCCAGGATCACAACAAGCCCCTCACACCTGGGATCACACACACACAATGTGAATGGAAATATATTATTATATTTTCTATATATTACAATCACAAGAAAGGGTGTTGGTTATTTTAGTTTTCCAAGTAACATTTCTTGGACATGTCCTTACTTTAAAAATAAGCATGTTTGGTCTTGTTTGAATCAGCCTAATTCTCTGGTTATAAATAAAATAACCATGATTGGCAGAATGTTTAATTCACATCTCTGGCTATTAATAGATTGTGGAACTATGAAAAATAGGGAATAATGTTCCCAACACACCCACCTCACAGTTCCTACACAGACTCTGAGGCACCATGCAGGTCTGACACCAGAGGAGGCTGGTGGGAGGAGCTATAGGAGGACGGGCTCATTGTAATGGCTGGAATGGAATCAATGGAACGTATCAAACACAAACACATGAAACCACATGTTTGACTGAGTTCCATTTATTCCATTCCAGACGTCACAATGAGCCTGTCCTGCTATAGCTCCTCCCACCAGACTCCACTGCCTGACAACCATTCTATTGTCTTGAGGACTTTACAACCATTTGGTCTGATCAAAGACCAGGACACCCTTTCAAATAGATACATCCTCTCAGCCTTGATGACTAAACTAATCAAAGACTAACACACACACACACACACACACACACCACAGTAATCTGATCATGGTGACTCCACAGTAATAACATTTATAACTCATAAGTCACCAGGTGTGATTTACCTTTGGACAGATGAAACCCTACATCAACTACTGATGACTCTTATGGGAGGAAGTGAGCATTTCACATATTAAGATATAATACAAGGATACTTCCTTTGTGTGTTGTACTTAGTCAATTGAAAATGTGCTTAAAGTTTTGAAAAAACAGCCTTTTTGATGATCTGTTTTGAGTTTTGTATTAAGAGTTGTGAAATTCTACCACATACTTGTGAAAATAGTACAAAAGTGATTATAAAATCTATAATACATGGATACTTCCTTAAATGTACTTATTTTGTGTTATGCAGTTATGTTATTGAAACAGAATAAGTCTAATGAGAGAATAAATAAGTCAAGTCCAACCATTACCTCTCTCCTCTTTCACATCCCTCTATCATCACTCCATGGGTGTGTCCCAATAATCTCTCCTTCCTCCTGAAGTATCATTCCTTCACTACTCCTCTCAAATGTAAAAGCATTGGATTGGTGTTGGCATGGGGTAGAGGGAGTTTACATATACCAGTCATTTCCTTTTAAATCCATGAAGGGAAGTGGACAAGTTCACACTTAGAAAGGAGATAATAGTTCCACATATGTACTTCATAGAAACTGTTACCCTTTATATATTCTAACCACTCTATTTAATTTATTCCATTTTAAGGGCCCTAACCTAGGAACACAAATCTTTGTCTCTATTAACATTGTGGACAGTTCTCTCTCTCTCTCTCTCTCTCTCTCTCTCTCTCTCTCTCTCTCTCTCTCTCTCTCTCTCTCTCTCTCTCTCTCTCTCTCTCTCTCTCTCTCTCTCTCTCTCTCTCTCTCTCTCTCTCTCTCTCTCTCTCTCTCTCTCTCCTCTCTCTCTCTCTCTCTCTCTCTCTCTCCTCCCTCCCTCCCCTCCCTCCCTCCCTCTCTCTCTCTCCTCCCTCTCCCTCTAACCCCTCCCTCCCTCTAACCCCACCCCTCTGGCAGAACCAGGAAGTCCCTCCCCTCCACAAACTCTCTTCTGAGGAAACGAAACTGATCTGAGTCTCTGTGTCGTCTGTCTGTGTGAGAGTGAACAACCGTCCAAATGGCTATGCACGGAGATCTGCTGGACCAGGACCAGTTCTGTTGTTCTGTCTGTCTGGATCTACTGAAGGAGCCGGTCACCATCCCCTGTGGACACAGTTACTGTAGAAGCTGTATTGAGGGCTGCTGGGATCAGGATGTTCTGAAAGGGGTCTATAGCTGTCCTCAGTGCAGAGAGACCTTCACTCCAAGGCCTAATCTGAGGAAAAATAACATGTTAGCTGAGTTGGTGGAGAAACTGAAGAAGACAGGACTCCAGGCTGCTCCCCCTCCTGCTCTGTGCTATGCTGGACCTGGAGATGTGGCGTGTGATTTCTGCACTGGGACCAGAAAGCAGAAAGCCCTCATGTCCTGTCTGGTGTGTCTGGCCTCTTACTGTGAGACTCACCTCCAACCTCACTATGAATTTCCTGGTTTCAAGAAGCACAAGCTGGTCAAAGCCACCGCACAACTACAGGAGAAGATCTGCTCTCATCATGACAAACTGCTGGACGTTTTCTGTCGTACCGATCAGCAGTGTATCTGTCTGCTGTGTGTGATGGATGAACATAAAGGCCATGATACAGTGTCAGCTGCAGCAGAGAGGACTGAGAAACAGGTAAGACCAGAACTACTTGTTGGTGACTGTCTGATAAACAAATAATTAAAGATACAGTAGGAGCTAAGGCTGTTTGAATATGAGATCATTCAAATGATATCGATCCACGGCAGAACAAATATGAACACAAACCTTGATTATATAGATATGTTAACCCAGATTCTCCAAATGTATCACCATTTTCTAAAGTCAAACACCATTATCATTCGTTATCAAACACCCAATCAGCTCCCCTGTTTTGTGCACTGTTAAAACTATAATCATTCACATAAGAACTTAATGATATAATTTCACACAGACACTTCCTCAACATTTTATCCCTATCTTCAATGTGCCCTATGTCCCATTACTATACTATTGATCTACTGGACAAAT
>NW_028156583.1:0-9958 GCF_964263955.1 Coregonus lavaretus
CTACTAAAGTTAAAAAGCATTGGATTGGTGTAAACATGGGCGAGAGAGAGTCTCCTTCCACCATATTTTCTCGGCGCTATTCCTTTCAAATCCAAGTCACATTGAGATTGACTTTAGAATTTAAACCTCACCTATGACCTGTCCTTATGTATTACTGCCCCCCAGTTGCAAGAAAGAAGTGACATCCACAAAAAAAAAAACACAAACGATGAGACAGCCTGGAGGGAGGAGGTCAGAGACCTGGGACAGCCTAGAGGGAGGAGGTCAGAGACCTGGGACAGCCTGGAGGGAGGAGGTCAGAGACCTGGGACAGCCTGGAGGGGAGGTCAGAGACCTGGGACAGCCTGGAGGGAGGAGGTCAGAGACCTGGGACAGCCTGGAGGGAGGAGGTCAGAGACCTGGGACAGCCTGGAGGGAGGAGGTCAGAGACCTGGGACAGCCTGGAGGGAGGAGGTCAGAGACCTGGGACAGCCTGGAGGGAGGAGGTCAGAGACCTGGGACAGCCTGGAGGGAGGAGGTCAGAGACCTGGGACAGCCTGGAGGGAGGAGGTCAGAGACCTGGGACAGCCTGGAGGGAGGAGGTCAGAGACCTGGGACAGCCTGGAGGGAGGAGGTCAGAGACCTGGGACAGCCTGGAGGGAGGAGGTCAGAGACCTGGGACAGCCTGGAGGGAGGAGGTCAGAGACCTGGGACAGCCTGGAGGGAGGAGGTCAGAGACCTGGGACAGCCTGGAGGGAGGAGGTCAGAGACCTGGGACAGCCTGGAGGGAGGAGGTCAGAGACCTGGGACAGCCTGGAGGGAGGAGGTCAGAGACCTGGGACAGCCTGGAGGGAGGAGGTCAGAGACCTGGGACAGCCTGGAGGGAGGAGGTCAGAGACCTGGGACAGCCTGGAGGGAGGAGGTCAGAGACCTGGGACAGCCTGGAGGGAGGAGGTCAGAGACCTGGGACAGCCTGGAGGGAGGAGGTCAGAGACCTGGGACAGCCTGGAGGGAGGAGGTCAGAGACCTGGGACAGCCTGGAGGGAGGAGGTCAGAGACCTGGGACAGCCTGGAGGGAGGAGGTCAGAGACCTGGGACAGCCTGGAGGGAGGAGGTCAGAGACCTGGGACAGCCTGGAGGGAGGAGGTCAGAGACCTGGGACAGCCTGGAGGGAGGAGGTCAGAGACCTGGGACAGCCTGGAGGGAGGTCAGAGACCTGGGACAGCCTGGAGGGAGGAGGTCAGAGACCTGGGACAGCCTGGAGGGAGGAGGTCAGAGACCTGGGACAGCCTGGAGGGAGGAGGTCAGAGACCTGGGACAGCCTGGAGGGAGGAGGTCAGAGACCTGGGACAGCCTGGAGGGAGGAGGTCAGAGACCTGGGACAGCCTGGAGGGAGGAGGTCAGAGACCTGGGACAGCCTGGAGGGAGGAGGTCAGAGACCTGGGACAGCCTGGAGGGAGGAGGTCAGAGACCTGGGACAGCCTGGAGGGAGGAGGTCAGAGACCTGGGACAGCCTGGAGGGAGGAGGTCAGAGACCTGGGACAGCCTGGAGGGAGGAGGTCAGAGACCTGGGACAGCCTGGAGGGAGGAGGTCAGAGACCTGGGACAGCCTGGAGGGAGGAGGTCAGAGACCTGGGACAGCCTGGAGGGAGGAGGTCAGAGACCTGGGACAGCCTGGAGGGAGGAGGTCAGAGACCTGGGACAGCCTGAGGGAGGAGGTCAGAGACCTGGGACAGCCTAGAGGGAGGAGGTCAGAGACCTGGGACAGCCTGGAGGGAGGAGGTCAGAGACCTGGGACAGCCTAGGAGGGAGGAGGTCAGAGACCTGGGACAGCCTGGAGGGAGGAGGTCAGAGACCTGGGACAGCCTGGAGGGAGGAGGTCAGAGACCTGGGACAGCCTGGAGGGAGGAGGTCAGAGACCTGGGACAGCCTGGAGGGAGGAGGTCAGAGACCTGGGACAGCCTGGAGGGAGGAGGTCAGAGACCTGGGACAGCCTGGAGGGAGGAGGTCAGAGACCTGGGACAGCCTGGAGGGAGGAGGTCAGAGACCTGGGACAGCCTGGAGGGAGGAGGTCAGAGACCTGGGACAGCCTGGAGGGAGGAGGTCAGAGACCTGGGACAGCCTGGAGGGAGGAGGTCAGAGACCTGGGACAGCCTGGAGGGAGGAGGTCAGAGACCTGGGACAGCCTGGAGGGAGGAGGTCTGAGACCTGGGACAGCCTGGAGGGAGGAGGTCAGAGACCTGGGACAGCCTAGAGGGAGGAGGTCAGAGACCTGGGACAGCCTGGAGGGAGGAGGTCAGAGACCTGGGACAGCCTGGAGGGAGGAGGTCAGAGACCTGGGACAGCCTGGAGGGAGGAGGTCAGAGACCTGGGACAGCCTGGAGGGAGGAGGTCAGAGACCTGGGACAGCCTGGAGGGAGGAGGTCAGAGACCTGGGACAGCCTAGAGGGAGGAGGTCAGAGACCTGGGACAGCCTAGAGGGAGGCTCAAAGGGATATTCAATGTCTGCTTTTATTCCCCCTTTTTCTTTACCCATCTACCAATAGGGGCCCTTCTTTGCAAGGCATTGGAAAACCTCCCTGGTCTTTGTGGTTGACTCTGTGTCTGAAATTCACTGCTTGACTGAGGGACCTTACAGATATTGGAATGTGTGGGGTACATAGATGAGTTAGGGGGGGGGGGGGGGGGCTACAACTCTAACAACACAACTCTAACACTAACAACTCCTCCCACCATAGCAGAGGAAGTTGACAAATATCCAACATGTGACATAGGTGTTAGTTTGGCCTGTTGAGACCTGTCTTGATCAGCACACATTTTGATTAAAATGTCAAGAAGACCTTGCACCTTGTTCTGGGGACAATAAAAGGCCACTCTAAAATGTGCAGTTTTGTCTCACAACACAATGCCACAGATATCTCAAGTTTTGAGGGAGCGTGCAATTGGCACGCTGACTGCAGGAATGTCCACCAGAGCTGTTGCCAGATAATTTAATGTTAATTTCTCTACCATGAGTTGCCTCCAACGTCGTTTAGAGAATTTGGCAGTACGTCCAACCGGCCTCACAACCGCAGACCACGTGTAACCACGCCAGCCCAGGACCACCACATCCGGCTTCTTCACCTGTGGGATCTCCAGAGATGTTCAATCGGGTTCAGGTCCGGGCTCTAGCTGGGCCACTCAAGGACATTCAGAAGCCACTCCTGCGTTGTCTTGGCTGTGTGCTTAGGGTCGTTGTCCTGTTGGAAGGTGAACCTTTGCCCCAGTCTGAGGTCCTGACGCTCTGGAGCAGGTTTTCATCAAGGATCTCTCTGTACTTTGCTCCATTCATCTTTGCCTGACTAGTCTCCCAGTCCCTGCCGCTGAAAAGCATCCCCACAGCATGATGCTGCCACCACCATGCTTCACTGTAGGGATGGTGCCAGGTTTCCTCCAGATGTGACGCTTGGCATTCAGGCCAAAGAGTTCAATCTTGGTTTCATCAGACCAGAGAATCTTGTTTCTCATTGTCTGAGAGTCTTTAGGTGCCTTTTGGCAAACTCCAAGCGGGCTGTCATGTGCCTTTTACTGAGGAGTGGCTTCCGTCTGGCCACTCTACCATAAAGGCCTGATTGGTGGAGTGCTGCAGAGATGGTTGTCCTTCTAGAAGGTTATCCCATCTCCACAGAGGAACTGGAGCTCTGTCAGAGTGACCATTGGGTTCTTGGTCACCTCCCTGACCAAGGCCCTTCTCCCCCAATTGCTCAGTTTGGCCGGGCGGCCAGCACTAGGAAGAGTCTTGGTGGTTCCAAACGTATTCAGTTTAAGAATGATGGAGGCCACTGTGTTCTTGGGGACTTTCAATGCTGTAGAAATGTTTTGGTACCCTTCCCCAGATCTGTGCTTCGACGCTCTAAGGACAATTCCTTCGACCTCATGACTTGGTTTTTGCTCTGACATGCACTGTCAACTTTGGGACCTTATATAGACAGGTGTGTGCCTTTCCAAATCATGTCCAATCAATTGAATTTACCACAGGTGGACTCCAATCAAGTTGTAGAAACATCTCAAGGATGATCAATGGATACAGGATGCACCTGAGCTCAATTTCGAGTCTCATAGCAAAGGGTCTGAATACTTATGTAAATAAGGTATTTCTGTTTTTTAGATGTTATACATTTTAAAAAATGTCTACAAATCTGTTTTTGCTTTGTCATTATGGGGTATTGTGTATAGACTGATGAGGAATGTTTTTAATTTAACCCATTTTAGAATATGGCTGTAATGTAAAAAAATGAATACTGAATACTTTCCGAATGCACTGGTATTCTTATAGGAGCCAAGTTGTGGTTTTTGTTTCACTCCTAACTGTGATCGTCATAGAGGGGAACAGAAAGCACATCCATGCTCCAGAGAGTCGTAGCTTTCAGGAATGGGGTCATAACAGTTTATTTGAACTCTAGAGCCAAATTCATAGGAAGAAAAAATGCAACATGCCACATTGGCTTCAGAAAATAAATAGCAAGATATCTGTTTACCACAGAGAGCATTTGATTCCATCTGTTCTCGTCCTGGTTGGCGAAGTCCCAGGATGTTGTCTCTGAAAACTGAATCTGAATGCATCTGAGAAGTTAAATATAACTTTGATAATTTTGAAATTATAGTTTGTAAACTTGATATACAGGCAATGAATGCAATATCTACCATTTTGAAACAGCATATATAAATATTCAATTTGAATATTCAATTAAATTGAAATTGAATTTGAAAACTGAATGCAATATTCATTCAATTCAGTTTCAAATCATGATTCAAATCAATGATTCAATTTGTGCATTACAAATAAAAAAATATTAAATTTAAATTCAATATCCTACTACAAATTGTAAACTATGGAATTCAAATACAATTGTTGGTACTGAAATGGCTCCATAGTAATGGCAGTTATTTGTTTGATGTGTTCCTCTCCTATTTCAACATTATTATACAGGACTACATTATCTTACATTATACAGGACTACATTATATTACATTATACAGGACTACATTATCTTACATTATACAGGACTACATTATCTTACATTATACATGACTACATTATCTTACATTATACATGACTACATTATCTTACATTATACAGGACTACATTATCTTACATTATACAAGACTACATTATCTTACATTATACAGGACTACATTATCTTACATTATACAATACTACATTATCTTACATTATACAGGACTACATTATCTTACATTATACAAGACTACATTATCTTACATTATACATGACTACATTATCTTACATTATACAGGACTACATTATCTTACATTATACAGGATTACATTATCTTACATTATACATGACTACATTATCTTGCATTATACAGGGCTACATTATCTTACATTATACAGGACTAGATTATCTTACATTATACATGACTACATTATCTTACATTATATATGACTACATTATCTTACATTATACAGGATTACATTAACTTACATTATACATGACTACATTATCTTGCATTATACAGGGCTACATTATCTTACATTATACAGGACTAGATTATCTTACATTATACATGACTACATTATCTTACATTATATATGACTACATTATCTTACATTATACAGGACTACATTATCTTACATTATACAGGACTACATTATCTTACACGATTGCCCACCATCCATATATCACAGGAATACTCCATAGAGTGTTTGAACTGGACAATGAAAGATGGACAGAGAAGAGGAAATTATGAGATGGGAGAAGAGAGGGGAGAGGAGAGGAGAGGAGAGGGGAGGGGAGAGGAGAGGAGAGGAGAGGAGAGGAGAGGAGAGGGGAGGGGAGAGGAGGGGAGAGGAGAGGGGAGAGGAGAGAGGAGGGGAGAGGAGGGGAGAGGAGAGGGGAGGGGAGAGGAGAGGAGAGGAGAGGAGAGGGGAGGAGGGGAGAGGAGAGGAGAGGAGAGGAGAGGAGAGGAGAGGAGAGAGGAGAGGAGAGGAGGGGAGAGGAGGGGAGGGGAGGGGAGGGGAGAGGAGAGGAGAGGAGAGGAGAGGAGAGGATTTGTCATGCGTGGTTGTCCATGGTTGGGATCAGACTCAGCACTTTTTGAGGCAATAGGACTTAATAACAGGACTTTATAACAGAACTCTATAAGCATTTTATGCTGGATTTGCTGAATCTGCGATGCTACAAGGTGCTATGGGAATTAATGCTGGCTGGGCTGTTGAACACACATCCACTACAGAACCATGAAACGGGGTTAGAACTGGGTCACTGTAATGTAGTAGTGTACTGTAGACTTACTAAAACAACACACACACAATAATAAGAATGTGTTCTTAACTGACATGCCTGGTTAAATACAACTATAAGGGATGTCGTACATTATAACGTTTCATATCTATGGGTTTTCATATTGAGGATACAGCAAAAAGCTTTGATAATATTGAACATCCTTCCATCTTTTCTCCTTCAGTGTCTGTCACACTGATATCCTCCCTAATCCCACATGTAATCATTGACCAGGTAGCATCCCAAATGGGACCCTATTCCCTCCCAAATTGGACCCTATTCCCTCCCAAATGGGACCCTATTCCCTCCCAAATGGGACCCTATTCCCTCCCAAATTGGACCCTATTCCCTCCCAAATGGGACCCTATTCCCTCCCAAATGGGACCCTATTCCCTCCCAAATTGGACCCTATTCCCTCCCAAATGGGACCCTATTCCCTCCCTATTTAGTGCACTCATTTTGACCAAAGCTCTTTGGGCCCTTTGGGCCCTGGTCAAAAGTAGTGACCTAAGTAGTGAATAGGGTCCCATTTGGGAGGGAATAGGGTCCCATTTGGGAGGGAATAGGGTCCCATTTGGGAGGGAATAGGGTCCCATTTGGGAGGGAATAGAGAATAGGGTCCCATTTGGGAGGGAATAGGGTCCCATTTGGGAGGGAATAGGGTCCCATTTGGGAGGGAATAGGGTCCCATTTGGGAGAGAATAGGGTCCCATTTGGGAGGGTATAGGGTCCCATTTGGGAGGATATAAGGTCCCATTTGGGAGGGAATAGGGTCCCATTTGGGAGAGAATAGGGTCCCATTTGGGAGGGAATAGGGTCCCATTTGGGAGGATATAAGGTCCCATTTGGGAGGGAATAGGGTCCCATTTGGGAGAGAATAGGGTCCCATTTGGGAGGGAATAGGGTCCCATTTGGGAGAGAATAGGGTCCCATTTGGGAGGGTATAGGGTCCCATTTGGGAGGGTATAGGGTCCCATTTGGGAGGGAATAGGGTCCCATTTGGGAGGGAATAGGGTCCCATTTGGGTGTGTTGATAGTCAACCCCTCCTCCCTTCTTCCAGTGTGTTTGGTTAGTGACAGTTGGTCTGCATGCTATCTCCCATCAGGGTAGGGTGAGGTTATCCAGCTATTTGGCCAGGTAATGTCAACACGGTTTATGTTGTGTAGTCTAACCGAAACCAGAGAGAGAGCGAATTTCAATTCAATGTAAGGGCTTTATTGGCATGGGAAACATATGTGTACATTGCCAAAGCAAGTGAAGTAGATAATACACAATAAAAATGACCAGTAAACATTACACTCAGAAGTTCCAAAAGAATAAAGACATTTCAAATGTCATATTATGTCTATATAATAGTATCTCTCTCTGTGATACTGTGGTTAGGTGTGACAGAGACTCGCCAGGGCAAAGCTGTATTTTTGCTTTAACAGTCATTGTCATTGCCAAGGTCAGAGAGGTCAAATCTCCAGATTACTCAATGTGCATTTCCTCTTTGCCTCAACTTCAAATAAAACACAATCATTAAGAAAATAAAATAATTCTACTACTATTTCTGGTTTTACAGTGCCTTCAGAAAGTATTAATCTCCCTTGACTTTTCCCGCATTTTGTTGTGTTACAGCCTGAGATTCTACACACAATATCCCATCATGTCAGTGTGGACTTTTGATTTGAGATTTTTATGCAGATTAATAAAAAAATGAAAAGCTGAAATGCCCTCAGTCAATAAGTATTCAGCCTTTTGTTATGGAAAGCCTAAAGAAGTTCAGGAGTAAAAATCACATGATAATTTGCATGGATTCACTCTGTGTGCAATAATAATGAAATATGCTTTAATGACTACACCATCTCTGTACCATACAGATGTCTGTAAGGTCCCTCAGTCGAGTAGTGAATTTCAAGCACATATTCAACCAATCAAGAGCAGGGATGGTAGATGGGTAAAAATATAACAAATGGTGAAGTTATTAATTACACTTTGGATGGTGAATCGATACACACAGTCAGTACAAAGATACAGGCGTCCTTCCTAACTCAGTTGCCGGAGAGGAAGGAAACCGTTCAGGGATTTCACCATGAGGCCAATGGTGACTTAAAAATAGTTAGAGTTTAATGGCTGTGATAGGAGAAAACTGAGGATGGATCAACAACATTTTAGTTATTCCACAATACTAACCTAATTAACAGCGTGAAAATAATTAAGCCTGTACAGAGTAGACATATTCCAAAACATGCATCCTGTTTGCAACAAGGCACTAAAGTAATACTGCAAATAATGTCGCAAAGAAAATCATTTTTTTGTCCTGAATACAAAGCATTATGTTTGGGGCAAATCTAACACAACACATCACTGTGTATCACACTTCATATTTTCAATCATGGTGGTGGCTGTTATGGGTATGCCTGTCTTTGGCATGGACTACAGAGTTCTTTAGGAAAATACATGGAATAGAGCTAAGCACATGCAAAATCCTAGAGGAAAACCTGGTTCAGTCTGCTTTCCAACAGACATGGAAAGACAAAATTCACCTTTCATCAGGAAAATGACCTAAAACACAAGGCCAAATCTACACTGGAGTTGCTTACCAAGACGACATTGAATGTTCCTGAGTGGCCTAGTTACAGTTTTGACTTAAATTGGGTTGAGAATCTATGGCAAGACTTGACAATGTCTGTCTAGCAATGATCAACAACCAACTTGACAGACCTTCAATCATTTTCTAAAAGAATAATGGGCAAATATTGCACAATCCAGATGTCCAAAGCTCTTAGAGACTTCATCAGAAAGACTCCCAGCTGTAATCGCTGCCAAAGGTGTTTCTAACATGTATTGACTTGGGGGGTTGAACACTAATCAGGATGTTACTGTTTTACTTTTCATTTATTTTAGAATTAAAAAAATGTATTTATTCCACTTTGACATTACAGAATATTGTGTGTTGATCGTTGACACAAAATGACAATTAGATCCATTTAAATCCCAAGTCAAAGTCAAGGGGGTTGAATATTTTCCAAAGGCACTGTTTAAATAGACCGTTGGAAGGTTGAAACGGGAACAGGTCTGGCAGGTCCCGCAAGGTTTTCGGCAGGAATGGGAGTGAAGTTTTAGATTCAAGTTTGGGACAGGACAGGACAGGTTTTACAGTCCACAGGAACCGGTGGTTACTACTTTACCTCAGATTCATGTTTGGGACAGGACAGGACAGGTTTTACAGTCCACAGGAACCGGTGGTTACTACTTTACCTCAGATTCATGCGGAAACATATTGTACACCTTTACGTGTCCATATGCATGAGTTCATTCGGTAAGTAGAAGTGTTGCCTTCATTGCCAAAATCTGGTAATGTGTTTATCAGCTGTGTGTGCAGGCAACTGTGAAATTATCGCTGAGCAGCAGCCAAACAGAAAAGTTGCTATGGCTACTCACATGCTGAGCGGGGACAGACATACAGACAGACAGACAGACAGACAGACAGACAGACAGACAGACAGACAGACAGACAGACAGACAGACAGACAGACAGACAGACAGACAGACAGACAACGGAGGAAGTTATTTCAGATTTCTGGACGTATAAATGAGCTCGGGATGGGAGTGATTTTTATTGGGATGGGACAGGAAAGGTCCGGGGTTATAGAAGTGTTGCGGGATCAGGACAAGACGGGCTTCCAGTGGTACATGGAACAATTAATCAT